>NW_020861473.1:0-5487 GCF_003713205.1 Coffea eugenioides
TCCGGGCATTGATCGAGCAATACCGTTCCTGATTTGTCTCGCGCCTTCAGACCCGCCTTCATGTTTCGACAAGAAGCAAAATATAAAGCAATCGTTCCGACGGAGCTAAATTACTACAGGATAAAGAACGAATAGGAAATTTGGATTTCGAAACAAAAAAAATAGGGGTGCAACACGAGGAATTCCCATGGGGTCACCCATCCTAGTACTACTCTCGCCCAAGCACGCTTAACTTCGGAGTTCTGATGGGATCCGGTGCATTAGTGCTGGTATGATCGCACCCACCATGTTCCTTTCGCTTTATTCTTTTAAAATACCCCGTCCTGCGAAGCAGTGTGGCTTTTCTAGACCGAAATTAATTTTAAGCGTCAATTCAAGCATTTTCCTCTTATCCTTTTATTTATTTACTTTATATTTCTTTTTGTTATTGATTTGCACCCTATTTTTTTCTCTCATCCCGCAACTCTAAATTATCATGAAATCAATTCTTCACGCTTGCGGTGATACATTTGCGCCGACAAATTTGAGCGACGATCCGGGCTTTGATCGAGCAATACCGTTCCTGATTTGTCTCGCGCCTTCAGACCCGCTTCATGCTTCGACAAGAAGCAAAATATAAAGCAATCGTTCCGATGGAGCTAAATTACTACAGGATAAAGAACGAATAGGAAATTTGGATTTCGAAACAAAAAAAAGAGGGGTGCAACACGAGGACTTCCCAGGGGGTCACCCATCCTAGTACTACTCTCGCCTAAGCACGCTTAACTTCGGAGTTCTGATGGGATCCGGTGCATTAATGTTGGTATGATCGCACCCGCCATTTTTCTTTCGCTTTATTCCTTTAAACTACCCAGTCCTGAAAAGCAGTGTGGCTTTTCTAGACCGAAATTCATTTTAAGCGTCAATACAAGTATTTTCCTCTTATCCTTTTATTTATTTACATTATATTTTTTTTGTTATTGATTTGCACCTTATTTTTTTTCCCTCATCCCGCAACGTCTAAATATCTGAAATCATCTCACGCTTGCGGTGATACCAATTTGCGTCGGCAAATTTGAGCGACGATCGCGTGCTTTGATCCGAGCCGTACCCGTTCCTGTGATTTGTCTCGGCTCTCAGAACGCCGCCTTCATGCTTCGACAAGAAGCAATATAAAGCAATCGTTCGACGGATGCTAAATTACTAGCAGGATAAAGAAGAATAGGAAATTTGGATTTCGAAACAAAAGAGGGGTGCAACACGAGGAACTTCCCAGGGGGGTCACCCATCCTAGTACTACTCTCGCCGAAGCACGCTTAACTTCGGAGTTCTGATGGGATCCGGTGCACTAGTGCTGGTATGATCGCACCCGCCATGTTCCTTTCGCTTTATTCTTTTAAACTACCCCGTCCTGCGAAGCAGTGTGGCTTTACTAGACCGAAATTCATTTTAAGCGTCAATTCAAGCATTTTTCTCTTATCCTTTTATTTATTTACTTTATATTTTTTTTTGTTATTGATTTGCACCCTGTTTTTTCCCTCATCCCGCAACTCTAAATTATCATGAAATCAATCCTTCACGCTTGCGGTGATATATTTGCGCCGACAAATTTGAGCGACGATCCGGGCCTTGATCGAGGCAATACCGTTCCTGATTTGTCTCGCGCCTTCAGACCCGCATTCATGTTTCGACAAAAGCATATAAAGCAATGCGTTCCGACGAGCTAAAATTACTAACAGGATAAAAGAACGAATAAGAAATTTGGATTTCGAACAAAAAAGAGGGGTGCAGAACACGAGGACCTTCCGCAGGGGTCACCCAATCTAGTACTACTCTCGCCTAAGCAACGCTTATCTATTCGGAGTTCTGATGGGATCCGGTGTATTAATGCTGGTATGATCGCACCCGCCATTTTCCTTTCGCTTTATTCCTTTAAACTACCCAGTCCTGAAAAGCAGTGTGGCTTTTCTAGACCGAAATTCATTTTAAGCGTCAATACAAGCATTTTCCTCTTATCCTTTTATTTATTTACATTATATTTTTTTTGTTATTGATTTGCACCTTATTTTTTTCCCTCATCCCGCAACTCTAAATTATCATGAAATCAATCCTTCACGCTTGCGGTGATACATTTGCGCCGACAAATTTGAGCGACGATCCGGGCTTTGATCGAGCAATACCGTTCCTGATTTGTCTCGCGCCTTCAGACCCGCTTCATGCTTCGACAAGAAGCAAAATATAAAGGCATCGTTACCAGTGGCGACGGAGCTAAATTACTACAGGATAAAGAAGCGAATAGGATTTTGGATTTCGAAAAAAAAAAGAGGGGTGCAACACGAGGACTCCCCAGGGGGTCACCCATCCTAGTACTACTCTCGCCTAAGCACGCTTAACTTCGGAGTTCTGATGGGATCCGGTGCATTAATGCTGGTATTATCGCACCCGCCATTTTTCTTTCGCTTTATTCCTTTAAACTACCCAGTCCTGAAAAGCAGTGTGGCTTTTCTAGACCGAAATTCATTTTAAGCGTCAATACAAGAATTTTCCTCTTATCCTTTTATTTATTTATTTTATATTTTTTTTGTTAATTGTTAATTTGCACCTTAATTTTTTTCCCTCATCCCGCAAACTGCTAAATTATCATGAAATCAAATCCTCACGCTTGCGGTGATACATTTTGGCCGACAAATTTGAAGCGAGCGATCCGGGGCTTTGATCGAGCCGTACCGTTCCTAGATTTTGTCTCGCGCTCTTCAGACCCGCCTTCATGCTTCGACAAGAAAGGCAAATATAAAGCAAAATCGTTCCGACTGAGCTAAATTACTACAGGATAAAGAACGAATAGGAAATTTGGATTTCGAAACAAAAAAAAAGAGGGTGCAACACGAGGACTTCCGCAGGGGGTCACGCCCATCCTAGTAATACTCTCGCCTAGCACGCTTAACTTCGGAGTTCTGATGGGATCCGGTGCAATTAATGCTGGTTTGATCATCACCCGCCATTTTCCCTTTCCGCTTTATTCCTTTAAAACTACCCAGCCTTGAAAGCAGTGTGGCTTTTCTAGACCGAAATTCATTTTTAAGCGTATACAAGCAATTTTCCTCTTATCCTTTTATTTATTTACATATACTTTTTTTTGTCTATTGATTTGCACCTTATTTTTTCCCTCTCCCGCAACTCTAAATTATCATGAAATCAATCCTTCACGCTTGGCGGTGATGACATTTGCGCCGACAAATTTGAGCGAACGATCCGGCGCTTTGAATCGAGCCGTACGCGTTCCTGATTTGTCTCGCGCCTTCAGACCGGCCTTCATGCTTCGACAAGGAGCAAAATATAAAGCAATCGTTCCGACGGAGCTAAATTACTACAGGATAAAGAACGAATAGGAAATTTGGATTTCGAAACAAAAAAAAGAGGGGTGCAACACGAGGACTTCCCAGGGGGTCACCCATCCTAGTACTACTCTCGCCTAAGCACGCTTAACTTCGGAGTTCTGATGGGATCCGGTGCATTAATGCTGGTTTGATCACACCCGCCATTTTCCTTTCGCTTTATTCCTTTAAACTACCCAGTCCTGAAAAGCAGTGTGGCTTTTCTAGACCGAAATTCATTTTAAGCGTCAATACAAGCATTTTCCTCTTATCCTTTTATTTATTTACATTATATTTTTTTTGTTATTGATTTGCACCTTATTTTTTTCCCTCATCCCGCAACTCTAAATTATCATGAAATCAATCCTTCACGCTTGCGGTGATACATTTGCGCCGACAAATTTGAGCGACGATCCGGGCTTTGATCGAGCCGTACCGTTCCTGATTTGTCTCGCGCCTTCAGACCCGCTTCATGCTTCGACAAGAAGCAAAATATAAAGCAAATATCGTTCGACGGAGCTAAATTACTATAAAAAAACAGGAATAAAGAGAATAGGAAATTTTGGATTTCGAAACAAAAAAGAGAGGGGTGAAACACGAGCACTTCCCAGGGGGTCACCCATCCTAGTACTACTCTCGCCCAAGCACGCTTAACTTCGGAGTTCTGATGGGATCCGGTGCACTAGTGCTGGTATGATCGCACCCGCCATGTTCCTTTCGCTTTATTCTTTTAAACTACCCCGTCCTGCGAAACAGTGTGGGTTTACTAGACCGAAATTCATTTTAAGCGTCAATTCAAGCATTTTTCTCTTATCCTTTTATTTATTTACTTTATATTTTTTTTTGTTATTGATTTGCACCCTGTTTTTTCCCTCATCCCGCAACTCTAAATTATCATGAAATCAATCCTTCACGCTTGCGGTGATATATTTGCGCCGACAAATTTGAGCGACGATCCGGGCATTGATCGAGCAATACCGTTCCTGATTTGTCTCGCGCCTTCAGACCCGCCTTCATGTTTTGACAAGAAGCAAAATATAAAGCAATCGTTCCGACGGAGCTAAATTACTACAGGATAAAGAACGAATAGGAAATTTGGATTTCGAAACAAAAAAAATAGGGGTGGCAACACGAGGACTTCCCAGGGGGTCACCCATCCTATGTACTACTCTCCAGCCTTAAGCACGCTTAAACTTCGGAAGTTCTGATGGGATCCGGTGGCATTAATGCTGGTATGATCGCACGCGCGCCATTTTCGCTTTCGCTTTAATTCCTTTAAACTACCCAGTGCCTGACAAAGCAGTGTGGCTTTTCTAGACGAAATTCATTTTAAGCGTCAATACAAGCATTTTCCTCTTATCCTTTTATTTATTTACATTATATTTTTTTTGTTATTGATTTGCACCTTATTTTTTTACCTCATCCCGCAACTCTAAATTATCATGAAATCAATCCTTCACGCTTGCGGTGATACATTTGCGCCGACAAATTTGAGCGACGATCCGGGCATTGATCGAGCAATACCGTTCCGGATTTGTCTCGCGCCTTCAGACCCGCCTTCATGTTTCGACAAGAAGCAAAATATAAAGCAATCGTTCCGACGGAGCTAAATTACTACAGGATAAAGAACGAATAGGAAATTTGGATTTCGAAACAAAAAAAATAGGGGTGCAACACGAGGACTTCCCAGGGGGTCACCCATCCTAGTACTACTCTCGCCCAAGCACGCTTAACTTCGGAGTTCTGATGGGATCCGGTGCATTAGTAGTGGTATGATCGCACCCGCCATGTTCCTTTCGCTTTATTCTTTTAAAATACCCCGTCCTGTGAAGGATTGTGGCTTTTCTAGACCGAAATTAATTTTAAGCGTCAATTCAAGCATTTTCCTCTTATCCTTTCATTTATTTACTTTATATTTCTTTTTGTTATTGATTTGCACCCTATTTTTTCCCTCATCCCGCAACTCTAAATTATCATGAAATCAATTTTTCACGCTTGCGGTGATTCATTTGCGCCGACAAATTTGAGCGACGATCCGGGCTTTGGTCGAGCAATACCGTTCCTGATTTGTCTCGCGCCTTCAGACCCGCCTTCATGCTTCGACAAGAAGCAAAATATAAAGCAATCGTTCCGA
>NW_020861474.1:0-12227 GCF_003713205.1 Coffea eugenioides
AATTATTTATTTTTAGTTAAATTGTTTAATTATTTTTAGTTTATTTCTGATAAAAATCCCCCGTGTCCCGAACTTGAAAGGAATCAAATTTTTCCCAGTCCCTGTGGATTCGACCCTACTCACTACTATACACAGAAAATTTATTTTTCTCGAGTAGGTATTTATTATTGCACAGGCTCGACACCTGTCAATTTTTGGCGCCGTTGCCGGGGACTGGCGTTAATCATTTGTTTCTTTTTAAGTTCATTTTTTTTCTGGTATTTTTCTAGTTTATGCCTCGCTCTTCTCGTACAGGCGAATTAATTTTCGACCCTGAAGTAGAGAAGACCGCGCGTAGAACGAGAAAAGAAACCAGGCGGCTCAGGGAGGAGCAATACGATATTGCACCTCAGGAACTTGATCCAGAGGTTGAGCCGACAAATTTGTCTGGTGACAATTCAAGTGATTCAGACCAAGAGGAAGTCACTATGGCAAATGCACGAACACTAAGGGAGTTGGCTGCTCCTGATTTAAATCAGCAGCCCTTGTGCATTACTTTTCCACATTTAAATGATGACACTCCCTTTGAACTAAAATCTGGTCTAATTCATCTCTTGCCATCTTTCCATGGTCTACCAGGTGAGGAGCCCTACAAGCACTTGCAAGAGTTCGACGTCGTTTGCAACAGTATGAAGCCTCCGGGAATTACAGAAGAGCAAATAAAAATGAGGGCTTTCCCCTTCTCTTTGAAGGACTCCGCGAAAGACTGGCTCTACTACCTACCGCCTGGTAGTATCACCACGTGGGATCAATTGAAGAAAAAATTTCTGGACAAGTACTTTCCGGCGTCTAGAGCTGCAAGCCTAAGAAAGGAAATTGCTTTTCAGGGACAAAAGCATAATCGATGCTGCAAGTGGAGGGGCGTTGGTGAACAAAACCCCTCGAGGAGCATGGGAGTTGATTGAAGGGATGGCTGAGAACTCACAGCAGTTTGGTTCAAGAGAGGACATCCCGACGCGTAGGGTGAATGAGGTGGAAACGTCCTCTATCCAACAGCAATCTCCGAATTAACATCTTTCGTAAGACAATTAGCTGTGGGGAGTAATTCACAAGTCAAAGTGTGCGGGGTATGCACTGCCGTGGGTCATCCTACGGAAATGTGTCCATTGGTTCAAGAAGAAACTGCTGAACAGGTGAACATGGCTGGCCACGCGCCCGCGCCAAGAAAGCCGTACGACCCATACTCAAGTACCTACAATCCTGGTTGGAGGGATCACCCCAACCTTAGTTATGGAGGAAATAGGCAGTCTAACTTTGTGCCAAATAGACAGCAAGGACACCAACAGCAGTACCATCATCGCCCACCACCACCACCACTTTCAAACTCAAGTCCGTCCATGGAAGAGATGATGAAGCAATTACTTGCTAATCAACAAAAGACGGATTCAGACTTGCAAAGTATGAGGAATCAACTGGGACAGGTGCAATCATTGCAAAATCAAATGAATCAAATGGCTATAACAATCAACCGGTTGGAGTCCCAAGTTCAAGGAAAGTTGCCATCTCAACCTGAGGCAAATCCAAAGAATGTAAGCGCAATGACCTTAAGGAGTGGCAAGGAAGTTCAAGGACCCGAACCGGTGATTCCTAAAGACAAGGACGAGGAACGGATTGAGAAAGAATTGGAAGAGGAGGGCACAGACAACAAAAATGCAAAGGTACCCTCGAACCCAATTCCTACAACTAAAACTAATCCACCTCCCTTTCCTAGCAGGTTAGAGAAACCAAAGAAGCAAGACAAGGAAAAAGAGGTCTTGGAGATCTTTCGCAAGGTGGAGATCAACATACCCCTGCTGGATGCGATTAAACAAGTACCCAGGTACGCAAAATTTTTGAGGGACCTGTGTGCCAACCGCAAGCGGTTGAAGGGGGATGAACGAGTTATAGTTGGGGAGAATGTTTCAGCAATTCTACAAAGGAAACTTCCACCAAAATGCGGAGATCCAGGTATGTTTACTATTCCTTGTAGGATAGGTAATACTTTGATTGGAAAGGCCATGTTAGACCTGGGAGCCTCAATTAATGTCATGCCAAAGTCCATTTATGCTTCCTTAAACTTAGGCCCTTTGAAAGAGACTGGGATAATAATCCAATTAGCTGACAGGACCAATGCATACCCTGACGGGTTGATTGAAGATGTTTTGGTAAAAATTAACGAATTGGTTTTTCCAGCTGATTTTTATGTGCTCGACATGGAGGATGAACACTCCCGTGATCCGTCACCTTTGTTGTTAGGTAGACCCTTTTTGAGCACAGCCCGAACCAAAATTGATGTTAATAAGGGTACTTTGTCTATGGAATTTGATGGTGAGATTGTTCACTTTAACATCTTTGAGACCATGAAATATCCATCCGATTCAAATATTGGCTCTGTTTTCTCGATAAATGTTATTGACCCTGCTATACAGGAGGTTTTTGAAATTGAAGGCAGGGATGAACTAGAGGTCGTCCTGACCAGGCACTTTGAGTCCGAAACAACCTCTAGGGTAGAGTTGAGTGAAGAGCTTAAATGCGTGATTGGATCGTTGCAAACGTTACCAACCACGAAGACAAGGTATGATCTTGCACCGATTTTCATACCCGAACCTCACCAAAGGTTACTTCCATCTGTGGTGCAGGCACCTGTCTTGGAACTAAAACCACTGCCGAAACACCTAAAGTATGTATACTTAGGTGAAGGGGAGACACTTCCAGTGATCATCTCCGCGGGTTTATCAAAGGTTCAAGAAGAGAAACTACTTCGAGTTCTTAGGGAACATAAGCAGGCGATAGGATGGACCATCGCCGACATCAAGGGAATTAGCCCTGCGGTGTGTATGCACCGAATTCGACTCGAGGAGAATGCTAAACCCGTACGGCAAGCTCAACGGAGATTAAATCCTCTCATGATGGAGGTCGTAAAGAAAGAGATTTTAAAACTGCTGGACGTTGGAATTATATTTGCAATATCAGATAGCCCGTGGGTAAGTCCAGTACAGGTGGTCCCGAAGAAGGCAGGGGTGACAGTGGAATCAAACCAAGAGGGTGAGCTCGTACCAATTCGAAAGCCCACCGGATGGCGACAGTGTATCGATTACCGAAAGCTAAATGCCGTCACGAAAAAGGACCATTTTCCCCTCCCTTTCATTGACCAGATGGTGGAGCGATTAGCATGTCGAGCTTACTATTGTTTCTTGGATGGATTTTCAGGTTATTTTCAAATTGCCATCGCACCCGAGGACCAAGAGAAGACTACTTTCACCTGCCCATTTGGAACATTTGCATACCGAAGGATGCCATTTGGATTGTGTAATGCACCTGCTACCTTCCAAAGATGCATGGTAAGTATTTTTTCAGAATATGTTGAGAAAATTATTGAGGTTTTCATGGACGATTTCAGTGTATATGGTGAAAGTTTTGAAAACTGTCTAGATAACCTGAAATTGATCTTAGTAAGGTGTATAGAAACTAATCTCGTGCTTAATTGGGAAAAATGTCATTTTATGGTTGAACACGGGATAGTTTTGGGTCATGTTGTATCATCTACAGGTATTGAGGTTGATAAGGCAAAAATAGATGTTATATCTACTTTACCTTACCCCGCGAGTGTGCGGGAAGTTCGTTCTTTCTTGGGTCACGCAGGTTTCTATAGAAGGTTCATCAAGGATTTCTCGAAAATTGGAGCACCCTTGTTCCAACTTTTGCAAAAAGATGTATCCTTCGAATTTGATGAAGCGTGTAAGGGGGCATTCAATAAGTTAAAGGAGTTATTGATCACCTCACCTATTATCCAACCCCCTGACTGGAACCTCCCATTCGAGATCATGTGTGACGCCAGCGACTATGCAGTGGGTGCGGTATTGGGTCAAAGAGTAGGAAAGGCAGCTCATGCTATCTACTACGCATCTCGAGCCTTGAACGGAGCTCAATTGAACTATTCAACCACCGAAAAAGAGCTTTTAGCAGTTGTTTTTGCCTTAGAAAAATTTCGGTCTTATTTACTTGGTGCTAAAGTTATTATTTTTTCTGATCATGCAGCTTTGCGGTATTTGTTGACAAAAAAAGAGGCAAAACCGCGATTGATACGGTGGATATTATTGCTACAGGAGTTCAACCTGGAGATCCGAGATAAGAAAGGGGCGGAGAATCTGGTAGCAGATCACTTGAGTCGAGTACAAGTCGTCGAAGATGACATCCCATTGAGAGAAGCATTCCCCGAGGAGCATTTATTTTCTATTAACTCATCTTTACCTTGGTATGCAGATATTGTTAATTTTCTAGTCACTGACAAATTTCCTACAGGATGGCCTAAGGCAAAGAGAGACAAGTTGAGGAGCGATGCAAAGTTCTACATTTGGGATGATCCTTACCTCTGGAAGCGGGGTGCCGATCAAATCATCCGTAGATGTGTAAGTGAAGTTGAATTTCAATCTATTCTAGCCTATTGTCACTCTTTTGCATGTGGAGGTCACTTTGGACCAAAGAGAACGGCTCGTAAGGTGCTAGAGAGTGGATTCTATTGGCCAACTCTATTCAAGGATGCCTACTCATTTTGTAAGTCATGTGATAAGTGTCAAAGAGTGGGTAATATCTCTCGTAGGGATCAAATGACTCAAACCCCAATGATTTTTGTTGAAATTTTTGACGTTTGGGGCATTGATTTTATGGGTCCTTTTCCTTCTTCCTTTGGTTTTTTGTATATATTGCTTGCTGTAAATTATGTTTCGAAATGGGTAGAAGCAAAGGCCACCCGCACTAATGATTCCAAAGTGGTTGCAGAATTCGTTAAGTCTAATATTTTTGTTCGCTTTGGGATGCCGCGAGCAATTGTAAGTGATCGGGGTACTCATTTCTGCAACAAAAAGATCGCTGCAATTTTTAGGAGATATGGTGTCTTGCACAAAGTCTCTACATCATACCATCCTCAGACAAATGGTCAGGCGGAAACATCGAACCGAGAGATCAAATCAATTCTAGAAAAGATGGTCCGACCCGATAGGAAGGATTGGAGTGTGAGACTAGATGATGCACTATGGGCATATAGGACAGCATACAAGACACCCATTGGCATGTCCCCTTACCGATTGGTATTTGGAAAGCCATGTCATCTCCCGGTCGAGTTTGAGCATAGAGCATTTTGGGCGGTCAAACAATGCAACATGGATATCGAGGAAGGCGGAATTCAAAGAAAGTTACAATTACTAGAGTTGGAAGAAATTCGAAATGAAGCATACGAGAATGCAGTGATCTATAAGGAGAAGAATCAGATCTTTCATGACCAACAGATCTCTAGGAAGACATTCGTCTGTGGGCAAAAAGTTTTACTATACCACTCCAAATTGAAACTATTTCCAGGTAAATTACGTTCTCGTTGGATTGGCCCTTTTGTTGTGACTAATGTCTTTCATTATGGTGCAGTAGAGATCCAAAGTTTGAAAACAGAGAAGAAATTTGTGGTGAATGGTCATCGTCTCAAGCCGTATTATGAAGGATTTCCAATTGAACGGGTGGAGATGATGCAACTGGAAGACCCGATTTGCTTAGTTTAAGCAAATTCTGGACTCCGTCTAGCCAAAGACGTTAAAGAAAGGCGCTTTTGGGAGGCAACCCAATTTTTTTTAAGTTGCTGTTACTTTGGAGTGATTTTATGTTTAAAGTATAAGTTTGAGTAATTTTGTTATTTTTCATTTGTAGGTTTTGGAAAAGTGACCAAATGAGGCAAAAAAGGCGAAATTTGATCAAAGATCTCAATACCTCAAATTCAGTAATTGTGGTTTTTGATGCATTAAAGAGGTTTAGAATGCATGTATAGATCATTTTACATATGCGTGAATGGTTTATTTTGACATAGAAATGATCTATGATGCATTTTGGGAAATTGGGGTATCATTTGTAAATATTCAAAAGTTGAATTTCTGCTAAATTTTGCAGCAGAAAACGCGTTTTTCAATGAAACGCGCCACTGAATCGCGTTTTCATAGAATCGCGTTTTCAAATCTGCGCCTATAATTAAGAAAACGCGCCTTCAAAACGCGACATGAAGTCGCGTTTTCTACCCAGTCGCGTTTTCCAGCCTGTTCAGAAACCAAAAACGCGCCTTCAAATACGCGACTTAAAGTCGCGTTTTCTCACGTAGTCGCGTTTTCAATGCTGCAAATTTGGTGAAGAAACGCGACTTCACAAAACGCACCTTGAGGCGCGTTTTCTTGAGCCGCGTTTTCTGAGCACAATGATACGACCTCGGATCCTTTTAAAAACGAAGGCTTGGATCACTTTTCAACTTTACTTTTCTTCATGTTGGCTTGTTTTTAGTAAGTTTTAGTTCTTCGATTAATGTTTGTGTGTTTTGTAGGAGGCAATGGCAAGAGTTCATGCAAATGATCTCAATTGCAAGGGTGTTTATATTAAGGCAAAAAGGGAGTTTTCATGTTCAATTGCTGCATTTCATGCATTTAAAGTGTTTCATGTTTAAGTTATATTCATGCATGATCATATTAAATTTGAATTTTATTCAAAGAACATGAAGTAGGTTGAATGTGGAAGGTTGGCCAAGCAAATTTGGAGGAAAAACTGCAGAAAACAGCTTTTTCTGCAGCAAATCCGGCCATAAATCCGGCCAAATGTCCAGAATGCTTAAAAAAAAAAAATTTTATTCTTCTCTTCTCTTTCTTTCTTTTTCTTTCTTTCTTTCTTTCTTTCTTTCTTCTTCTTTCCCCCGCTGCCTGCTTCATCTTCTTCCTCGCGAGCTCCGCCAGCCGCTGCACCTTCATCGCAGCTCTTCCGCTCGTCCAACCACCACCTGCGCGCCACCAGCAGCCAAGCCGCTGTCCCTTTCTTTTTCTTTCTTCTTCGGCTGCGAACCTCACCCAACCGCCGCCCACCCCAGCTCTTCTCGCCGCTGCCTCGGCTCTCCTCGCCAAGGGTGACCACCAGCTCATCTGACCTCCTTCACCCTTGCCATAGCCACCGCCTCCAAGATCCGCCTGAAGCCCCGAAAGCCGAGCACCACCAGATCCAGCTGCCGCAAACTCTTCTCTCTCACAGCCACCACCTTCATCGCACTACTGGCTTCGTATGCACGCGCCTGCCTCAATCTCTTTCTATTATTTTTTTTTATTTTCTTATTTTATTATTGCAGTATGTTTTTATTATTTTTATTACAGTACGTTTTTGAAAATTTTGCGTGTTTGGACTACCTGACATTTCTATTCCTCCTTAGTTGGGTACTTCTGTGTTACTTTGCTTGTTTCTTTTTACTTTGCTTGATTTTTATTTATTTAGTAGATTGACTTGTGAATTGAATGTCCAATCGTTAATCATTATATATATATATATATTTTAGGTCGAATTGTGTTTAATCTGCTGTACTTTGTGTCTAACTGTGGGTAATTTGCTACAGTTGTTTGTTCAATTGGGAGGTGCTTTTACATTTGGCTAAGTTTGGAACCACGAGTGTTTATTGATTGCATTTGTTATAAGTATTGAGATATCTGTATAACTTGCGAGTGAATGCAGTGTGCATTTTGTTCATTGAATTGATTTTTCATTTGTTAGTGCTTTGAATTTCTTGTTTCCATTATTCGTTAGCAACTGTTGTCTATTGTGGTTTGGAGTGCAATTTGGAAAGAATGGTGAAACCACGATCCCGATCCTTTGACCTCCGCTTCGCCTCCTCCAACTACAAGTGCTAATAGCTGGCACCAGCTTCAGGGGAGTTTTGTTGTCCTTCTTCTTATTTTTACTGTTTCATTATCACATTGAGGGCAATGTGTGATTTAAGTGTGGGGGGGATTTGGGTTTAGTTTTGATTGGTGTTTCTTTAATTTGCTGCCTTTCTTACTAGTGTTTTGATGAATAAATGTGGCATCTCACTCGTCTATTGCTGGTTATGATTTATTCTATGAATTTAGTTTAAGTGGCAAGTAAAAGCATGTTATCTTGGTGAATATCATGAGTTTAATGACTTGGTGCAAATTGTGGTTAAATTGTTTAGGCAATATAAATATTTTCCTAGCAATTGTTGTGTGGATTAGGCAATTGTTGATCTTAGTTCTCCATATTAGGAGATGACGTGGGCCATGATCTTTAATTATCTGGTTTTCTGGTGCTTTAATTGTGATTAATAAATGACCCTACTCCGCTAGTGTCGTCACCCAGTAACCGGGAGTCTTCACCACAAGTGTCGACTTTCGCGTCAAAAAGTGACTATATATATGAGTAGTTAGTCCTGAAGCTGTGAAGAGTTGAGTAACTGGGCTCTTTCATCTAAAAATGTCAGGGTTCACGTCAAAAGACTTGAATAGCTTGGGACTGAGCATAAAAAAATAAAAAAAATAATAAGTAAGTTTATGATCATGTTGGCCTGCCGATCCTTGTTCTTCAATGTTGAGATTTTGATTTTCAGTTGACCCAATTGCTAACTTTTGCTAGTTTAATATTTTGATTTCTTAGACGACTTAGCCATGAATTGGACGAGTCTATGATTTCAGGAGCTAACCGGGAGAAATATGTCTTGACACTTAGCCACTCAAACTTGATTTTGGGATAAGCGTAGCTTGGCAGTAAATGAAATGAGAGTTAGCCATTGTTGAGTTTAGTGTTCCCATGCTTGAGGACAAGCATGATTTAAGTGTGGGGGGAATTGATAGGGTGTTAATTGTTAGTAATTTTATTGTTAATTCTCCTCTTTATCCTTGCCAAATATTGCTTTAATTGTCAATATATATTTATATTTGGTATTTGGATATACTTTCAGAAAGTGGAGCAGAAACCTTCTTGAGAAGATTATTGTGAAACTCTATACAATTGGCCCATATGCATGGTGTAAACCAACGTCCATTTCTTTCTATAATGAAAAGGAATTGAATTGCATTTGGCTGGCCAACATCTCAATTAGGTGGGGACCGCGAAGACTTGACCATTGTGTAAAGACCATTTCCTTTCTTGATTCACGGTGCCTTTGTGGAAAGTAGCCTTTGCTTTTGTTTTCGGTGGAGTTGATTAGGTAGGGAAAGGAATGTTTTCTTTTGTGAGCGTAGAGTGAAGTTTCGAATTGGCTTGTTTTATGGGGAGAGCCGCACATTTTGCGAGAGTCAGTTTTTCTTCTTCTCTTCCGTCTGGGCAGAGAAGTTTTTAGTTTTGGGGTGAAGATTTCTTGCGTGTCTTGTTTTCTTCCGTCTCTTCCATGAGATTATTTTTATTGTATTAGACTACAGAGAATACAATTCTTATTTTTAATTATTAGTAAGAGATAAATGTCTTTGAGTTCAATTAAATTGCGTGGGAATTTTCTTATGAGGCGTGGCTAATTTTCTCCTCTAGTCAAGGATCAACGCGAAGATGCAGTCCTAAATATCTGTGAGATCTAATTAATTTTACGTGTTCCTTAATTTATTAATATTTGCATGTTTTCTATTTTAATTTCATGGGATTATTTTGTTAATTGGATATCAAGGGCCCGATGTGCAATTTGACTTATTAATCTCTTGTCAAATTAATCAATTAAATCCGTAATTGTTTAGTTGGTTAATATTAGTGACAACTAGTATTTTCACATACTAGGGGGACATGCAATCTGATTTAAATAACCCTCGTAGCGTGTTATTAATTTGGGTTAGGCTTTTCTAGTTTTTAATGCAATTAGGAAATTAATTCCTACGGTCGTACCTAGGAGTATTTCCTGGTTAGAAGTAATCAACGGTCGTACCTTGGTTATCAATAAATTAAGGAAAAGCTGGTCGTTAGAGTTTATCGGCGACTATAACTAGCCTATTAATAAAATTAAGTGAACCTTCTTTGCATCAATGATCGGATGAATGGACTGTGTCTGCGTAGTTGTATCCTTGGCTAGAATTTATTTATCATTTATCTAATTGCTATTTACAATTGTATTAATTAATTATTTATTTTTGGTTAAATTATTTAATTATTTTTAGTTAAATTGTTTAATTATTTTTAGTTTATTTCTGATAAAAATCCCCCGTGTCCCGAACTTGAAAGGAATCAAATTTTTCCCAGTCCCTGTGGATTCGACCCTACTCACTACTATACACAGAAAATTCATTTTTCTCGAGTAGGTATTTATTATTGCACAGGCTCGACACCTGTCAGATACCAATATTTCAAATATTAATAAAGGACTGTGACCGAAGATAAAGACTTTATAAAGACATAATTTCCATATATGCAACTTCTTTTAATTGTACACCCATTAGGGTGTGCCTCAATCACTAGTTATATTAATATAAAAGTATACAATGGGAGCTTGCTTTTTCTGTGAAATTTAATAGGTTATTCTTTTTTTTTTTTAAGTAAAATTGCAAAATTTTATTGATAGAGAATTGAAATATATACACTAACAGTACATCACTAATTCTCTAGAAATTTTTACAATCCAAATTTCTATTCATCTATCAAACTCTATCAAAGCACTTTTGGGAAATACCCCACTCAACAATCAGTAAACAAGTCTCCTGAATCTTTGGCACATCTCTCTATGAGGCTCCAATATACCGGATGACATCGATAATCTGACCTGCTATAGCCATAACTAGGCATGGCCATGGTTCCATTTGGAACCGGGAACCGGACCGTTTGGAACCGGACCAGAACCGGAACCAAAACCATGGAACCAGAACCGTGGTAGAACCTTGGATAAAGGTTCCGGTTCTGGTTCTCTAAAAAATAGAACCAGAACCAGAACCACCGGTTCTAGAACCGTTAAAAATAATTAATATAAGTAGTGAGATAATTCAAAAAAAATTAGTTGTGTTTAATAGCTTTTAAGAAAGTTTTAAATTCTTTCTATTCATCTAATATCTATCATTATAATTTGTAAGTATCAAATTATTACTTACAAATTTTTTTTGCTTATTTGTTATCAAATGACAAGTTTTGATGGTAGTAGCTCATCTTCAAAATCAAGCAAGCAAAAAAATATTTTTTGCAATATTTCTTCAACATTGATGATTGTCCAACTCAAGAAAGTCAACACATGACAACCATTTGATAGTGTAATGTATTTTTTTAATTTGACAATGTAATGTACTTTTCATAAAATTTACTTTTCATAAAATTTATATTATCTATTTATTACTTCTTACTTTGTAGAATAATAATAAAATTAAAATATGATCTTTATTTTGTATTTATTTTTTTACATTTTATTTGAAATTTTACATATATTGTTATATTCGTATTAAAATTGGTAAGGATAAGGAATTAAATAAAATTGTATACAACCATACGAAACCGGAAACTAGAACCAGAACCATAAGGAATCAAAATCAGAATTATGCGGTTCTGGTTCTATCTCTTTGAAGAACCAGAACCGGCGATTCTGGAACCAGAACCGGCGATTCTGGAACCAGAACCAGAACCATCTTATATGGTGCGGTTCTGGTTCTACCTCTTAATTTGAAGAATCAGAACCGGCGGTTCTGGAACCGTGGCCATGTCTAGCCATAACAGATATATTTTCAATTTGTAATAGCATCCGATTCCCGACTTTCCAGATGAAGTACATAGAGATAATTAGATCAAGCCTTCGAAATTTATCACTAAAGGATGTAGACATCCAATGCCCACAAACCCAAGAAAATTCCATTGACCAAATGGCAAAGGATATCTGCAAACTTAAACCATTTTTAGAATTGGACCCCCTTATCCCATACAAGTTTATGCCAGGAGGCTTCTTGTGAAGTAACCTTCAAAGCAGACTGCACATTGTATGTGCTAGACCTACTTGGGAGCCAAATTGTTGTATCCTCCTCATTTGGCATAGGGACAAGCTCACGCTCACAGGTAGTAAGCTGCTCCAATCTTTGTACCTCAGCGTTAAATTTCCTCCCACATGGCCATCTCCATTCAGCACCTTGCATACACTTAGCAACAAGATCATTCCCAGTTAAGCCAAATCCTGACAGTAGAGGCTCAGCAAAATTCTGGTATCATGGCCCTACAGGATGCCATTGATCATACCAGAAAAAAGTTCCATAGCCATTACCTTTCACCTGCTTGATATGAAGTTGGGCTTTAGACATCAGTTAGAGGACATTCCTCCAGGCCCAAGAACAGTCAAATGGTCTTTTGGCACCCTAGAATGAAGTCTTCTTAAGGTGGATGGTGTGTACCCATTTACCCACATATTGTCCTTCTTGGAGCAAATGTTCCATAGGATTATATCATTTAGTCCCAACCCGCCTTCCTTT
>NW_020861475.1:0-27359 GCF_003713205.1 Coffea eugenioides
CCGAACCATTCTTGTATATTTTTCCAGAATTTTTGCATGATCTCTTTCTAAGTTTTCTGCTTGTTTCGATGGTGGTGATTATGTAGTTGCTTAGCCTAAAGTTGTAGGGTTGGTTTTGAAAAATATCTAATCAAAGTTGTAATTAAGAAATCTGCATTTGGAGACGAAAAGTGCAGCAAGTTTTTTTGGTTGCAGCCACTTCATCCGTAGTCTTGCATGAATTTTTGGTTGCAGCCACTTCATCCGAACCATTCTTGTATATTTTTCCAGAATTTTTGCATGATCTCTTTCTAAGTTTTCTGCTTGTTTCGATGGTGGTGATTATGTAGTTGCTTAGCCTAAAGTTGTAGGGTTGGTTTTGAAAAATATCTAATCAAAGTTGTAATTAAGAAATCTGCATTTGGAAACGAAAAGTGCAGCAAGTTTTTTTGGTTGCAGCCACTTCATCCGTAGTCTTGCATGAAGTATTTTCAATGTTTGCATAATTTCCTCCTATGTCTTTGCTTGCTTGGAGGTCAAATTTATGTCTTGTTGTTTAGTTTAAGGTTTTGGATGTTAGATCAAGAAAACTTTGGTTAAGGTATGTGATTGAATCTGAATCTGGTGTTGGAAAGTGAAACAAAGAATGCAGCAGTTTGTTGGTCTTATTGCAGAAAGCCTTCTACGTGATTGCATGGATTTTACATGCAAAACAACTTCTGAAAATTTCAGTTTACTCCTCTTGGCTTCTAGTAATGCTAAAAAAGCCCAATTATGTTCCAATTTCTTGCAATTAGGTCCTAGAGTAATTGCGTTTTGAACCATTACTTGACCTTATTATTACTCTTGGATCTTTGAAGTTCTCAAAATATTTTAATTGGACTTGAATGATGGGTTAATGTTTGCAATTGGGTCCTTGGTAGTTTTTCTATTTTTGAAATATGATCAATAATTTACTTTTTTTGGAAATTATGCGTTATTTGATTTCATTTAAGTTGAAATTGGGAGGGATTTGGTGATTTTGTTTATACTTTACTATTTAATTGGTGCCTTGACCCTTTTATTGTTTTGAAGCTATTTTTCCTTCATTTGATTACCATTGCAAGGGAGGTACACTCTATCCCTTATTTTCACTTTATTTGACCCTATGTGTCTATGTGATTTATGTGCTTAATTGCATGTCTTTTGAATGTTTTCATTTTATTTATTTATTTATTTATCCACTTTATTTGTTTTAAGTTTTGTATAGTTATTTTCAAATTCGATCATTTGAAAGGCACTTGAATGCCAAAGTTGTAATAGTTAGGTTATTATTTTATTTATTTTATTCCGTTTCCCCTCTTAGATTGTAGTAGGTTTCCCCCGAATGTAATAGTTAGAGCTTTATTTGCTTTATTTGCCTTATGTGTGTTTTGCATGTCTATGTGCTATGTGTTACCGCTTTCTTAAGGTCTTGCATCTAGATATCATGCTTATGTGTTATGTGCTATATGTGATTTATGTGTTTACATGCTTTTATTAGGTCTTACATGATTTATTTGATTGTAACCGATGTGTGACGTCACCACACTAGTCCAATGCTAGTTGTGGTCAATTTCTCGAATCCACACTAGTCCAACGCTAGTTGTGGCCCTTGGTTCCGACTTTTCTCACTAGTCCAATACTAGTGGGAAATTGTAGACATGGGCTAGTCCAACGCTAGCCCCTTAGGAGCCCATCGAGCGTTAGATCATGATTGTGTGATAAAATCACTTCATCTCATGCATATTTTTCGCTTTTTAGGGTCTTTTAGCATTTTTTGCATGACATCCCTCCTTATACGTGTATCACTTCCCCATATTTTCCCTTATATGTATATTACTTACCCCTTTGTATGAAAACATGACATTAGACTTGCATTCCCATTTAAGAATTAGAACTAGGCTAGTACATTTGCATGATTATATAGGGAAACACCCCTTGAGTATGGGATATGGACGAGTTTGGTTTTCTAGCTTTAGCACGCTCGTATTCCCTCTATTAAAGGGAAAATTGAGTCACGAACATTAGTCTCCCGCACCCAACATGATGCATTCCTTTGGGTCACGTATATTTGTATAATTATTTTTATTTTCCTTTTATTTTCTTAGAGTCTCATATTTTTGCATTATTCGTGACCTCTCCAAAGAGTCCACATTGGACGTCACAATTAATGTGATTGGCACCAATTGAGTTTTGAAGAGAAATTTCGATCCCCCGATACCCTCTTAGGTCTAGGGTTTGCATTCATATAGTACATCCAAATGTAATAAATCTTTAGGTTAAAATAAGAAAATCTTTGACTAAATCGCGCAACTAGCCTTGGCTAGGTTGAAAGAGTGCCTTGGATTCTTATCCTTGCCTTCCCTTTTTTCAAATGTGACTCCCGAACACATTTCTTTGATTTTCGTAGATTAGGAGTCGTTTAAAAAGGGTTTTCTACTTTTTCTTTAAAAATTCATTTTTAGGTGACTTGGTACACCTCAATTCAATACCGAGTGGCGACTTCATTTTCCACTCAAAAACCCTTTTTTAAACTATAATTTGGGTCAAATCGTCGCATTTTCAAGTCCCATTTAGGCCATTTTTCTTCATTCATTTTTTTAATCAAAAACTCATTTTTCATTCAAAATAAATCAAAATCCATTTTTTAAACTAAATTATTTTTTCTTTTCAAAAATGGGGCGCGACACATAGTAGCAAAATACTCCCAAACCTCCATTGCAAGTGGACCATTAACAAAAAGATGTGCCAAAGTTTCCTCTTCTTCCATACAACACGAATATCTGGACACCAAAGGCAAGCCCCTCCTACGGATTATTGAATCTAGAGAAACAAGGTTGGCAAAGAGCCTCCACGCAAAAAAGGAAATTTTCAAAGGATTAACATATTCCATACCACTTTGTTTATCAAAGAACTATTTTGCCTCTGCCTAATCACCTCCCATGCCGAAAACAAAGAAAAAGTTCCTATTTTCGAAGAAGCCCAAAGGATCTTGTCCTTAACCTGAGTATTAAAAGATATCAACAAAATCTAAGAAACCACTTGGTTCGGTAACCAGCATCTCAACCGATCAACATTCCATCCTTCCTGCCATAGAATTCTACTACCAAAAAATAGGGTGTTTCCGTACCCATCGAAACCAACTAAACCAGTGGAACATTCCTGCATCAAGGTATGCTACCAAAAATCCACCATACCAGCCCCTAAACTCCATCAAATTTGTGCCTCTGCCACCTTCCAGTCCAACAACCTTTTCCATGTACCAGTAGGCCTGTATGTTTTAGCCAATAACGGATGTTGAGCTCCAATATATTTTGAAAAAAAGAAATCTGACCATATAGAACACCACTGACACAAACGCCACCATAGCTTACAGGAAAAGGCTTTAACCATATCACTGAGTAGTCTAACCCCCAAACCACCCTCATCAGTAGGGAAACAAACCCTCTCCCAATTTGTCTAATGTATTCTTTTGTCCTCTTTTGTTTTGTCCCAAAGGAAAGAATTAAAAATTCTCCCCAAAGCAATAAAAATAAAGTTAGGAGGCTTAAGTACTTGTAAAAAATAAATCGGCATTGAATTCAAAACAGGCCTTATCAAAATTAATTTACCTTCTATTGACAATAACTTTGTACCCCATTGAAAGACTCTCGCCCACATCTTTGCAAGAATACCATCAAACATGATAGAGGAAGGGCGTCCTCTTGTAATCGGCACACCAAGATAAATAAAAAGAAAAAATTGACGATGAAAACCATGTATAGACGACATCAAATCAACTTGCTTCTCAGCCATCAAAGAACACAAAAATCCACTCTTCATCGGATTAATTCTCTACCCAAAAGATCTCTGATATTGATAAAAAATTCTTGAATGAACTCTAAATTCCTTTTCGACAAATGAGTAAAAATATTCACATCATTTGCAAAAGCTAAATATGGTATTTTGTCCCCTCCAATTTGAAAAAATCTGTGTATCCTGTTGAAACAAAAAATGCAAACCTCTAACAAAAAATTCTGTGACCAACAAAAATAATGCAGGCAAAATAGGATCCCTTTGCCGAACTCCACGAGTAGATTAGGAAAAACTTGTTGACCCCCCATTAAGTAGAATAGAGACCCAGTTATTGGAGACGAGACAAAAAATCAAATCCACTGCATTTTTCTGAAAAGCCAAATGCTCTCAACATAAATAATAAGAATAACCATTTCACCCTATCATATGCTTTCTCCATATCTAGATTTAACATCAAATTCGGCACTGTTAATCTTCTATGGATCTCATTCGCATGCTTTTGTGCCAAGAGAATGTTATCAATAATTTGCCATGGAGAAATTAATCAAGGCAAAAGTTTGTTCAACCTATTAGTCAAGATTTTAGATACAATTTTGGAACGAACGTTACACAGACCAACTAGTATTGTAACCCGTGCAATGCACGGGTTTCCGTTTAATATAATAATAATAGTAAATGAATTATTTTTATTAGTTACATGAAAAAAAGGTTTAAAAAATTAAAAGAGTATTATTTTAGTATTTAATTTATATTGTATTTATATATCTTATTTAGAACTTTAAAGTATAATAAAAATATGAACAAATATCACAAAAATTGTCTAAAGAAATACTAAAAGTACATAAAGCACAACATTATTATCTCTTCTTCCACACTCTCTTTTTGCGCCACTACCCCTCAATATTTTCCTACTCTTCATTCCCCCCTTCCTCACCTTTCTAACCAAACTTCCCTCATCCCTCTAACTCTTTTCCCTCCCACAAACAATACCTTCCATTCACCCTACCCTACTATCAAATTGCACAATCATTTAGCCAATTTTACAACCTATTTACCCCTTATTATGCTACTCTTTTCACCAATTTATAGTTGTAAATAGTGACCAATTTTTCAACTCGGTTTTCAATAAATGAGTGTAGGTACGCAATTTTATTAGTTTCAAATGGGTAACCCAATTAAATCCATGAATTAGTGGCTATTAAATTGATAGATTGGAACTACCTATTTAGAGTTAATTAAATTAGATGTAGATTTAAATTCATTAGTAAACAAATTTAAATCACTACCAATACAATAATTATATTCTACTTTTTGCAAAGCCATATTTAACGTTCTTTTCCTATTCTTTAAATTTCATTTTTTTTTAATTTTTGTTAAATCTCATCCTAGTTCCTCCTTCATTTCCATCAAAATTTTAATTGATTCATTGAGTGTTAATTGATTTCTTGCATTCAGACATAAATTATTTTGAGATTCTTATAGATTGCAAAATTTGAAACTCACCATTTTTGGTTCTTCTGTATTTTTTTTTTTGTTTTTAGGTAAAATTTTATTTATGAATATAATATTTTCTATTTTTGTTGATTACAATGATATCTTATTTTGTTGCTCAATGAATATGGGAAAAAATAAATAAAATTGGTAGTGGACCATAAATGGGTAAAATAACTAAAATCATGTAAAACTATATCCATGTAACCTACATAAATCACCCATTTTGATAGTTTCTTCGCAACCCACAACTATAACCCCCTTGACTTTACCATCCCCAATCCTATACCCCTATCTTTATACTCCTTTTTACTATTTAGGATTCATTACCTTTTACCTTTTCCAACCCTATACTCCCTGTCTTTCTATTGCTTTTATTATTTAGAATTCATTATCTCACTTTTTAAGTTTTTTTAAAATAAAAATTTAGAATTATAGTCGTTAAGGAAAAATAATTGGGTATAACTTTGGTGAAATGCTACTATTTTTTGTGATGATCATCCAAGATAATTGTTTAAACAAAATTTGAAATGAATCTCCGTAGATAGGCTAACCGCCCTTGAAGATTTTTTAATTCATGAATATTATGAGATTCAAGCATTCTCAATATAGCATCAATTTTGGTCCGATTAATTTCAATACCTCGATGGCTGACTACAAAATCAAGAAACTTCCTGATGTGACTCCAAATACAAATTTGAGGATATTCATTTTGAGTTGGTACACCCTCAATTGATCAAAAACTTGCCTCAAATCCTCCAAGTAATTACTTCTTTTCTTTGATTTAACGATTAAATCGTCCACATAACATTCAACATTTTTGTGAAATATATTGTTAAAGATATTTTGCATTGCTCTTTGATATATAGTTACTGTCGCGCCCCACTTTTTGAATGTGTGTGGTGTGTGTAGTGTGGTGTGAGATGTGAGTGTGTAGTGTGTAGTGTGTGTGTGAACGTGTGCAAAATGAAAATAAAGGCCATGGGACTTGATAATGCGACGGTTTGGCCATATAAAATTCAAAAAGGATTTTTTGTATCAAAGATGGAGTCGTCACTTGGTATAGGGTTAGGGTGTACCAAGTCACCCAAAAATGATTTTTGTTTTTTGAATAAAAAAAAGTAAATAAACCCTTTTAGAGAACTTTTGGGTCTACGTAACCAAAAGAGGGATCGGGGGTCACATTTGACGAAGGGGAAGGCGAGGATAAAAATCCAAGGCACCCCTTCGACCTAGCCAAGGCTAGTTGCGTGACTTAAACCAATTTTTCCTAATTTTTCTACCCAACGTATGTATCGCGTGTTGGATATGTCTATATGAATGCAAGAACCTAGATCTAGGGAGACATGGGGGAAATTTCTCTTCAAAGGTTGAGTGGTGCCAATCACATTAATTGTGAAGCCCAATAATGATCATTTGGAGAGGTCACACGTAATCCTAAATGACGTAAAAATGAATGGAGTTCATGTCATGTGAAAATGTAAGTTTATGTGAAGTGAGAAAAATGATAAAATAATAGGATATAAGTGGAGGTGTGCAAATGTCTTTACAAGGTAAGGTAAGTAAAGAATAATAAGGTGAAAATGCCATAAAGTGCATGTGTGCGAGTGATATGGTATAAAGTGTGAGTAGTTAAGTGAAAACGTCCAAAAGTAGTGTGAAGTGAGAATGTGGAAAAAGAGATAGAATATAAAGTAGGTGCATGTGATCGTGAATGAAAAATGCATGAATCCTATAGGAATGCATCAAGATGGGAACGGAGAGTCCTAACTTTGTGACTTAATTTTCCCTTTGATTAGAAGGGGGAACTAGCGTGCTAAGGCTATCGAGTAGCCACACTCGCTCGTTTCCCTTATCAGAAGGGGACTCTTCAGGCAAATGTACCCTAACTAGCATGAGATGCAAGACCTAAAGTGAGGGGAAAGGGGAATCGAGGAGCATGCCAGATGATAAAACTAAGGAAAAATGCATGATATGTCGTGAACAGGCAAATAATGCATTAATGAAAAACAAAGGAAAAATCCTATTGGGTCTAGCGTTGGACTAGCCCTTTCTATGAATTCCTACTAGCATTAGACTAGTGGAAACGATAAAAGAAGCCACAACTAGCGTTGGACTAGTGTGGTGACGTACATTCATCCATTCCATTCATCCACACTATAAAAAAGCGAGTAGACATGCAAATCACTTATAAACACGTAGCACATAACACTTAGCATGCTCGACTAGATGCAAGAGCCTAATAAAGCACTTAAACATGTAGCAACAAAAGCAAGCAACCAAGGGGAAGGGGAAATGGACCAGATGCTCTCCAAGCCCTATCTATTACAAGCCAAGAGGTGTACACATACCCCATAATGAATAACTTAAATAAAAAGCAAAAGTAAATAAAATAAATGAAAGGAATTAAAGAAAGGCAAGGAAAGCGAAATAGACATGCATATTCACATAACACGTAAGAGCACGTAGGGTCAAATGAAGTGCAAATGAGGGATAGAGTGTACCTCCCTTGCAATTGGCGCCCTAATGATGTGAACTTACTAATTTACCCTCCAAAATAAAAGAAATGGTCAAGGTACCAATTTATTTGGGAAAATTAAAGAAAATAGGCAAACACAAGCTCACTTGGTCATAAAGCCCCCAAAGTTGTGACTTAAGTGCAATTGACAAAGCATGGTAATTAATTGAAGCAAAACAAGCAATGAAGTTGCAAGAATTAAAATCACCAAGGACCAAATTGAGGAAATCATTCAATTGATTGGGCCATAGTAGGACAAGGGGAGACTTGGGGGGCCAAAGTGAAATTTAAGAAAAGTTATTTCATGCATGCACGAAGGAAACAAAATTTTCTGCAATGAACATCTTCTTGAACACAAAACAAACGCTGGCTGCATTTCCATCTTATGCACAAATTCTAAACAGCTTTGACTAACCCTTTCACCTATCCAAACTTTGGATTAAGCAACAAAACAAACAAGTTCCACATCTAACAATCAAAACATGGAAGGAAATTATACAAAAGCTTATGAAACATTGATGCAAGATGAAAGAAGATTGCTGCAATTTGGCAGCTTTGGCAAAGGGTGGAGTCTTTGGACAACAAAAACTAGTTGTGACTTCCATTTCCAAATGCAGATTTCAGACCCAAAGGATAGCTTGGTTCAAAACAAAAATGTTAACCAAAATCATAGCATGGAACTAAAACACAAGGACCGAACTTTAACAGCAAACAAGCAAAAACATAACAAAAACTGATGCAAGTTTTCTTGGAAACTTTCATGCAAAATGATCCAGCTACCTATTGTCTATGTGGCCAGCAAACATTCAATTCCAACTCAAGTATGTTTAGACCCAAGCACCCAAAACCAATCTAAACATCATAACAACCATTTCAACATTCAAACAAACCAAAAACATAGAAGGAAAATCATGCAAAGGCTGGAAAATATACAAGAGTGGTTCAGCAATTTGGTTGTTCATTTTGTAGCAAAGCATTGGAACATGATTCAAAGGTTTTAAGAAACTCAAATATGTCAACTCAAACCAATCTTCACTCAGCCAATTCTTCTCTCCACATAAGATCAGACATCAAGTTGGATGGCCGAAATTTGGTGAAACAAATGCAAGAAAGAAAACAGCAAAAGGTAAGACCGAATGCAGCAGCCTTTGTTTCTCTTATCTTAGCTTAAAAGTATTGACATGAAAAACTCAAATAAGCTCTACCCACTTGTCATCTAAAGACCATATGTAAGGAATTCACCCCCCATTATCATCAAATGTCACCCAAACATAAACTGCCTTGAAGATTCAAACAAAGCCAATGGACAAAAAATGCAGCAACAGAAAAAATGAAACTCACGGCAATCTTCCAACCGAGCTTGTTTGCAATTGTTATGTTCGTTCAAAAACGCAATTTTTTCTACCCAAACATAGCTAAAATCCCAGCCAAACATCAGAGTTTTGATCTTAAACAACAAAATCACAGAGGTTCAATCATCTAAATGTGCGAGCTTTTGGCAAGAAATTTCTGCAATCTGTCGGCATCCATACCCAAGAGAAAGACCATGAACATTATTCCAAAAGGAAACATGCAAAATCTGTCAAACTAAACCCACAAAATCATACAATGACAACAAGATTAAGGATTTAAAATTCCCCTCCCCCAAACAGGTTTGCAAAGATAGGAAAACATCTTTTGTTGCTTATACTTCAATGTTTGCATGCTGGGTTCAAATTTCTGGTGGGTTTTGAATGCCATCCAAACATATCTAATGGCAAAACCAACCAAAATTGGATCCAAACAACAAAACCCCATATTCCTTTCATTTTTAACCAAAAACCTATGTTTTGAACATGAAATGCCGAGAACCAAAAGATATGAATGTCTGGAAAGTGTTCAGCCATTTGGGTCTTTATTTCCAGGAATCACAGAAAACTTGCAGTCCAACATACATCATGAACACACGGATAAAAATGCAACAGAGGAGAAGCAACAGGCCAGCAAATAAACAACAAAAAGAAGCAGTTTGGACTGATCGAAGCCTCACCACCAAAACAGAAAACCGTAGCAGACAAACATCAGCCGCGGACAATCTTCAACGATGCTTGAAGACGATGATGGCGGCGTTGAATTTCCTATCCACTCCGTAGCTGCTACTGATTCCAGTCCTTCCTCTCGCAGCCTTTCCTTTTCTTTGGTTTTCTTTTCTTTTTTCAGATCTCCAACCGTCACTCAATGCTCTCGGGTCCCCTCTCTTTCACTATCTTTCTTTCAGCCACCACCTCTCCCCCAGATATTTCCTCTCCTGCTCTCAAGATTTCTCTACGCTCCTTTCTGGTCTTTTCTCTTTTTGTTTTTCAGATCTTTTTCAGCCGCCAACCTTCTCGTGCTCTCTTTTCCCCCCTAGCTGCTCACTCTCTATCTCCCTACCCTCTGCTCTCTCCCGTTTCTTCTCTCGGCTGCAGCTCCTCCCACTTAGCCCAGTTCTCATTTCTTTCCCTTTTTGCTCCGTCCGCCGCCCTTTTGCTTTCGCCCAAAAATTCCGCCGCCACTCTCTGGTTCTGTGTTTTCTTGCCGCGGCCCCCCTCTGTTTCCTTCTTTTTTGTTCTTTTTTTCATTCTTCAATCCGTCCGCTGCCCCCTATTGCCTTGCCCTCTTTCTCCAGGCTAAGCCCTCTGTGTTTTTCATTTTTAGCCGTAGCTTCCTGCTTTCTTTTCCAATGCTCTGTTTTTCCTTAATTTCAGCCGTAGCTTCCCCCTCTCTGTTCTTTTCTTTTTCTGCCTTTTCCCCTGAAGCCTGTTTCTCTCCTTTTTCTTGCCTGCCGAGAGCCCCCTTTCCCTTTTTACTCTGTTTTTTCCAGCCGTAGGCCTCCCCTGTGTTTTGTTGAGCCGCCACTGGAATTTTTCTATTTTTCCAAAGCTTCCCCAAAACTCCCAGACCTTCCCCCCGTCTCTCATCTCTAATTCCCCCAGCCTTTTTCCCTAGCCCTTTCTTAGTTTTTCTTTGCTCTGTCTTCTTTTTCTTGTTTTTCTGTTTTTTTTTGCCTCCATGCCCGATAGCTCCTCTCCCCTGTTTTTCTTTTTCTTGCGGCCGTTTCTCCATACCCTAGCCACTAACTTTCTGTTTTTAGCCGTCTCACGAACCTCTCCCCTCCTCCTTGCGGCTGTCTTGCTCTTTTCTATTTATACGGGAACCCCAACAAGACCTAAACCCTCAACCATTTTCCAACAAATTGCAGCTAAGGGGCTGCCCAGTCCTCTGTTTGCAAGCTGCGTAAAAACGCAGCTTGCATGCGCGACATCTCTTTTTTTTCTTTTTTGGTTAATACAAGTTGATAATAGTAAAAATAAATAACAAAACAATTTAATTACCATTGGACGAAAAATAAATAAGCTAGAAACAACAAAGTGCAAATTCCAATTCATTTTTTTTCATTTTTCCATTTTTCATTTTTCCTTTTTTCTTTAAATAATGAAACTAAATCCTAAACAACTAAAACATATTTTTTGAACACTTTTCTTTTTCCTTTGAGAAATTCTAGCTAAAATGGCTAAAATAACTAAAACTAAAAGTAAATAAAACTAAATGTGACGAATAAAAATAGAACAAATAAAAACAAATAGTAAATAAATAAATAATAAAACACCAAAAATTTGGTGTCTACAGTTACAGCATTCTTAAAATCAAAGGGTATTATTTTATAACAATAAATACCTTTAGGAGTACGAAATACGGTGAGTTTTTCATCCTTAGGTGCCATGCAAATTTGATTATAGTCAGAAGATTCATCCATAAATGATAAAACTTCATACCCAATAGTTGCATCAACCATAAGCTAGGTGATAGGCAAAGAAAAATCATCTTTAAGATAAGCATTGTTAAGATCCCTGAAATCGACGCAAATGCGGATTTGTCCATTCTTCTTGAAATGCGAATTTGTATAGGTACAATACTCGAAATCCATGTAAGGTATTTAACTTCACGAATAAACCCAACTTCAATGAGTTTGTTGACTTCAATTTTGTTCAAGGGAACTAATTCGAGTCTAAATTGCTTTTGTGCTTGTTTTACATGCCGGACTCCCTTTTTAACCACAAAATGGTGAACTACTATCTTTGGATTCAAGTCTGGCATTTCCTTATAAGTCCATGTAAAAACATCTTGATACTCTTAAACAATTCAACATATGCCTACTCATAAAGCACTTACATATATCAAAATTGATTTCTTTTAAATCATCTACAATGGTTTTAACACCTTCTTCAAGTTCAAGTGGAACATTCTTAGCACCTTTTTCTTCTTCAAAGGAGTTACTATCAGATATGGTTATATGATTACATGAAATAACACTTTCTTCATCATCTTCTTTTGGTCTTGTATACATAATGGTATGTTCCCTGATCTTTAATTCAGTTCTACACTTTATTATATGATTAGTACATCTTCTCAATCTTGAAGGAATAATGTTGTCAAACTTATAAATGCTATGGGAACAATTAGAAGACTCTTCAAATTCTTTCAATAATTTTTTTATCCTCCACTTACTGTTATGATAATTGTGAGGCTTTTGTCCCCTTTGTAGTCCTAACCTCTTAAAGACAGATACTCGTGGAGTCTTATCTCCATTTTTATGAAAGCCTACGGCTTACTAACTATTTCAAAAAACTCATCCCTTATAGTAATATATTGCCTACTAGCTCTATTGATCTTAATGCAAATTGGTGCAGAACAGGAAAAATCAAGGCCAGATTTAGAATTTCCGATCACATATTCTTTTTTCTTCAGCATCTTTTGGGTAGGATTCAAGCTATGAGTCAAGTCACTAGTAGCTTAAGGAGATAGAGTATTCAATGCTACATATTCTTTGAAGTCATATCCACCTTTGGCATATTTATAAGTAATAGAATCAAAACTTTCTTTGGATCTTGACTTGGGTAGCGCGTCTTGTTTAATTTCAAACTTCTTATTTGGATTATCAAACCCTTTAAGTAAAGGAAACAGTATCTTCATAGCATTAATATTAGCCATAAGGAGAGTTAATCCTTTTAGAAATTTGTGTTAAATTGAAGATAATTGTCCTTGCTCCAATCTTAAATTGAGAGGGTAGCAAAAGACAACTGATTCATTTTTCAACAATAAGACATTAGTTTCTTTGTGGAATATCTCTTTTAGTTTTGGGATCACCACTTTCTTCCCTTTTGCATCTGATGGTTTGAGATCTTGGGTTTTAACCATTAATGGAGGTTGCTTAAACTTATTCTTCACATCATGTTTCTGGATGTAAAATTTAGCATTGGCAATATGCGCTTTTACTTTAGTGAAGGGATTATCATCAGGTTTCATACTTTTTGTCACTCCAAGTTTGCAATACTTGAAGTATTGATGAAGATTTGAAGGTACAACACCATTTTCATGAATTCAACACCTTTTCAATAGCATATTGTATATTGTTTTAGAATCTATCACAAACAATAGTGATTTGGATGCCATATCATCTATGACTATTTCCAAACTTAACGATTCAATAGCTATTTGCCCCCTAGTTGAAATCTTGAATCATCAATCTGCTATTGACTAGTTCATCGATGGGGATGACAAGTTCCTTCAAAATTTTTAGAGGAAGAATATTGACAGCAGAGCCTCCATCTATCAAAATTCTATTCATTTTTTTATTTTTTGGCATAACTATGACGACCTCACCTCTCTCTAGGGCGTACCCCAGGGTTTAGCGGACCGTCTGCCCAACTCTCGCTAGGACTAGCTCATTAATCTCGAGTAAAATAATTCACGACCTCAAACGTAAATGGAACAACAGTTTTCAAGTTTGGAACATACAAATACATTTATTTCTGTCTCAAACTTCCATACAATCCCAAATACATCAAAAGATTGGAGTTCTAAATATATTCAACCCTAATTGAACAACTAGTGCGAGTATAATTACAAAATTTTCAAAAACTAGACTATGCTAGCCTGTACCAGTCTCACGCCTTGCTCGTACCCTCTGTAAGGAAAACAAAACTAATAAAGTGAGCTAAAGCTCAGTGAAGTTCCAAATAGCAAATTGGCCATTAGTTAAAAGCGAAAGTATCAAAGTGGCAAAGTAGTGAGCATAACAAGTCAAAAAAATGAGCGATAACATTTCGTATGGCCAAACATTAAGTATTCAACAATTCAAGTAAAAGGATACAATTGCTTTTGCAAACTAGCTCCACCATAGCTTGATCAAATAGTAGTTGACACTCCGTTAACTTTCAAGTAAGGTAACTAGTTCAGTAGTACACCACTTAACTCCAACCTCCGTCCACCGACCAAACCTCTTACCGGGCCCGAACTCCAAGATAAACACTGGTGATAATACTCGAGTATACCGATTAGTCGAGGAGATCACACTCCACTTGACAAAACTAAAGACCCAGGGTTAGTTATCTAATCGACCAAACCCTTGCCAGCTCGACTCAATTAACTAGCCACAGGGTTTCTGGAATTCCAGACAAGATACAAGTCATATGCATGTATATCAATTCAATTTCAATCAATGAACAAAAATATATCACATTAGGGCAAGTGCGATAAAGTACACTCTTGCCCGATCAAACCAATTACATATCATGTAATCACATTGGTCAAGTATTGAAAACAAGTGTCAAGTTCAATCAGGTATTTGGAAGCACTCACCAAAGATGTAGTGCTTCTACGGATCACGTTCAGGTATTACTCCTCGTTTAGAGTCCAAATCTGCGATAAAACATCGTTTAAGAGCTTTGAAATCAACTAAGGTTCGAAACTTAAGCGTTTCGTTTAACGAAAATCAAGTAATTGAAACTCATTTAGGTAATATTCATATTACTTATCATGTCCTAGAAACTCATGCTCGCTCTTTTAGTTTTGGCAATGAAGCGATTACAACTTTGGAATTCTCATTTGAGTCGAAAAGACGAGGAAAACGTATTTCTATTAGTCGCTACTTTCACTTTTCCAAGGGTACGAGTTTTGGCCAAATTCCAACTTATATACCTCTACGAAAGAAGACCCGAATACCTTAGACAAATCAAGTTCAATTCGTCCTCAAATCTTCGCTCAAGTCACGAGTACACACGCCTAACCCTCGAGTGAAAATTTGGGCGGCATGCCCTTTGTATTTCGCTATTTTTCAGCCATTTATGGCTTCATTATTTTCCTCAATTTAGCCCAAATTCACACATAAGCAATGTTAACACAATAGCCCTTCAACTAGGCTCAATGTCATTCAATTACAAGACAATTCTAGCAATGCGACCGGAAACTAATTTTAAAGACAAATAACGAAACAGCAGGTTTGACGTCTCTCGGCATTTTTGTCACAATTGAAGCTACGCTTATCGGATTGGGGTAAATTTTATGGCGTTTCGAAGCTAAGACAGAGAGCTACATTTCTTATGAAGATATCAACACTCAGTTCGTGCATTTTCAAGGTCAAAATGTGAAATCTCATAGAAAAATAGAAAGCTTCCCGTGAAAGAGGGCATTTGGGTAGTCAGGGGTATTTTAGTTATTTCACAAGATACAGTGCTCCGATTGAGCTGAAAATTTGCACGCAGCTAGTTCATCTATTTCCTACAACTTTCATGTTTTAACCTAGACCTGATTCGGCCTCTAACATGGAAGAACATACAGGTCAGAAACAGGGCAGATTCATCATTAAGGCTGAAAATTTGATGATTCAATGCTTAAAAATAACATTCATGTCTTGAATCACTACCCCAAGTCCCTATCCAAGCTCATCAACATCATACACTATATAAACAACAATAAACACAACTGAAAATATCAAATCCTAGCTCAACATTCCACTATATCATTCAAAAGTAACTAATTAACCATCATAAGCCAAGAACATAAGCTTCTATCCAAATTTTAACAAGATTAAGTACAAGAAAAGGAAAGGAAACCATGATACCTTACAAAGGCTGCTTGTAGGTGAAAACCACAACTCTTCCTTCCAAAACTTTACCATACAAAGCTTTCTAAGTTCCCAAGTGAAAGTTTAATCGGTTTAGATTTTGGATTCAACTCAAACAAGGCCAAAAATCAAGATTGGAATGGAAGTGTTTCTTCTCTCTTTTCTCTCCTTAACTCTCGGCCACCATGGAGGATATGAGGAAGAAATGAAGCTAAAAGAAAGATAAGAAGATAGGAATTGGTTTGGTCAAAGTTGGGTAGATGACCTCCAAGTGTCGCCGTAGGATCAAATCTCCTATTTTTCTTCTTTTCCTCTTTCTTTTGTGGTCAACATTTTTGGCCCTTCTCAAGGGTAATGAAGGCTGATATTTATGAAATAATAGCAAGGAGATTAAGGTAATAAGGTAGTGGCCAAGTGGTGTATTTAATCGGTAGCGAACGGTACACGTCGGCTCAAACCGTTTTTCCTTAACTCGCGCGTACTAGTGTTTTAACTTATGATTCACTAACTTATTATTATCACTTCTAATCACACACTTTCTCTTATATAAAACTCACTCTTAACCACCAAATTTAGTACACAGTCTATACCGATTAATCACATTATCAAAATACACAAAAACCCTAATTTACGCTAACTAGGAACTTAAAGGAAAAACCCTTGATTCTATGATTGATTGCAACTATTGAGGGAGTGAATGAGTGGTAAAGCTATTATAAAGTAATGGATTCCAAATAAAAGGGAATTTTAAGAAAAATATGAGGGATTTTACAAGTCCTCACAATAACCAATCACAAACAAAGGGATGATCATGTAGTGTTGATCTAAGTAACAAGTCTTCACTAGTAAAAGTGATGTTTGTGATATCTACATCTTCATTGCCAGTAGGCACATGAGTTATCTCATAAAGAGATTTGTGAGTATCATCTTTTTGTTCTTCAATATCATCAACTTGAGTTGTGTAACACGAGACCACATCAAAATTAAATAATTCTTTGGGCATGAATTCTTTTAAAGTGGTAGGAACTCGCAGCTTTTGCTTGAAAACTTGGTTTTCTCGAAGATTACGAATGGTATTGATTTTCCCCATGTTTTCTCTTTTCTCTTCCAAACCATCCTACTTGTTAAGGCCTTATTTGCCTTATTAGATGTACGAGAGTTTCACCTCCTTCTTCACTTGACTAGAGTCCATCCTTCATCATCCATAGGGGTGACAATCAGGTTAAAAATGGATTGGTGGTCGAGTCAAGACTCGAGTATAACAGGAGACCTGTTGACCCGAACACGACCCGTCAATTCGTGATCGGTCAACATGCCTGGTGACCCAATATGACCTATTGATGGGTCAATATGAAATTTTCAAGTTGACGAGTCATTTGGATGACCCATTGTGACCCGAAATGTAATTCTAGTTTACTAATCTACCACTGTAATTTCTAACAGAACCAATGCCACACAAGATTAATTACATAATCAAGTAATAAAGACCCTGATAAAACAATCCCAAATCAAATCTAAACTAAATTAAGATTAAGACACTATAAAAGTAGAAATAATGTAATACATCATCTCTCCAAATCTAATAACTCCAACTTCACACAAGTCAAACAAATTTAGTTAGAACAATCCAAACATAAGGCTGCCATCCAAATACAAGTTAAAGTCAATAAATTACAATCCACATGAAACATATGACTACAAGTGGCAAGTCAGAAAGATGCATAAAGACAAAGTCATAGTTCACTTATTAATAGTCCAACTGGCTTCAGGAAGAGCATGAAATACAGAAATGAGAAGTTTGCAAATGCATTTGCCAACGTTAACAATGTTGCAATTCCATTTTAACTCTGCTGCTTGAATAATTTTTAGCTTACAAGAGCAACAAATATAACATTATGGTTATTAAACCATGTATTAAGTCTTATGAAATATTCTTAATCAAATTTGAAGATTAACTCGCCGTGCACCAAGCATCATGGATTAAAGATTAACAACATTAGAATTGAATCCTCAAATATTATTACATCAACCTCATCCTTATTGATATTTAGAGACAGAATATTTTGAGTTAAATCCTCCAAATTCATATTTAGAGATCCTACATTATAAGAATGAAAAAAAATACATTTTATCTCCAAACAACCAATCCTTAGTGCAAACCAAAGCCTCAACAATTTGGGGTGATAGTGAATTACAAAATTGATCCAAAATCCTACCACCAAGACTAAATGCAGATTTAGTGGCAACGATTGATACTGGAACACATAGAATGTCCCTTGCTAATTTACTCAAATCGGAAAATCGAAATTGTTGAGTCTTCAAATAATCAAGAACAATAATATGTGAGGATTGCTTAGCTCTTGGCTCATCTAAATACAATTCCAATTGGCTTTTTTTGTGCAGTAGAGGCAAATTCAAAAGTGTCAAATTGATTAAATTTTTACATAAGTTACAAATAGAGATATATGAGATATGCTAATAAAACAAAATAGTTAAAAACCATAATAACAATCATAATTTAGAACGCAATAAAATCACAAAATTTTAATTTTCATACCTCTAAAACATCAAATGATTGGTTGTCTTCTCGTTCCTTGGCTCCATGAGAATAGATTTCATTGCTACCTTAAGAGCATGAAAATGATGTACCGGGTATGTTGGAAGTCCTCACATACTTATCATAGACATCAAAAAGTGCATTCCTGACCTTGAATAATTCATTAGACCCCAGACCATACAACTTACTATAACTAAATTCAATAAATTAAAATTTATACCAAGGATTAAATACTACAACAATTGCCAACAAGAGATTGAATTCGGACCAATATTTTTTAAACTTTACAAACATTTGGGAAGCAATCCTCCTCATAAAATCATCCAAACTATTGCACACCTCAGACAACATTAATTGAATTTTAAAAACTTAAGGGAAGTACAAGTTACTAGTTAGATACTTGTACCCCAAAAATGTATTGGTTGCCACATAGAAAACTTGAAGAAAGTTACAAATTTTTTCAACTCTTCCCTGCTCTTCAAGAGATGGATAGCATGCATCGAAAATTTGAATCACTTAATTGTAAGTGACAAAATTCAAAGTGATAATAAAGTGCATTGAAAAGCATCCTATATGTGGAGTTCTAACTAGTAGGAACATCTTGAACTAAGGCTTTTTTAGAATCAAGAAAAGTCTGTATTACACATTCAGTGAACCTTAACTTCCTTGTTTGATAACCCTTGACATATTTGCCACATTCTCTTATTAACTCCACAAATTTGTCAATTTCTTTCAAACCATATTGCACAATCAAATTGAGAATATGTGCACAACATCGCACATGAAATAACATACCATCACAAATCAAAGAATTTTTTAACTTATGCTAATTCTTAAGTATTTCAACACAAGAATCATTTGCAGAAGCATCGTCGAATGTGATGGCAAATAACTTCTTTTCAATACCCCAACTACTAGCCAAACTATAAATTTTTTCAGCCAAGGCAACACCATTATGGGGAGTAGGCATGAAAGAAAATTTCAAAATTTTTTCTGTAGCACCCAATTACTATCAATGAAATGTGTTGTCAAACTTAAGTATCCATCAGTAATAATAGATGTCCATGCATCAGAAGTTAAACTTATTCGACTAGAACATCCACGCAATTCACTACCAAATCTATTAACTTCTCTTGCATGCAATTTTTTAATGTCCGACTTGGCCGTGTTCCTAGTGATATGATTAATTTGGGGTTCCAAACATGTAAGGACATTTTTAATTCCCTCATACTCCACAAATGAAAATGGCAGATCATGTCTTACTATGGCATGCACAAGTAATTCTCTAAATTTATCTTGACTAAACTGTGCATTTCGTGTGACCAGAGCACCTTTGTCAGAAGTGATTAGATACTGCCCAATGTCCTTTGTTATCATTTTTAAACACCTCTTTACATGTCAATGCAAATTACCTGTCCCACTTTTACTCTCGGTAGTATATTCCTTCCCACATTTCTTGCATTTGCACTTCAACTCTTCATTTGGATCATTTTTGGGAATAATGTCTAAGTAATCCCAAACTTCTGAACTTAATCTCCTCTTCTTGCCAAGCACATTGATTGTAACTTTTGGAGGTAACTTCTTTTTTCCCTCTTGCATTAAGGTCAGGACATTGAGATTGCCGGTTGTTGTGGCCTATTTCCTCAATGCTATCACTACTGCTCCCAGTATTACTATCTTCTTCAATAGTGATTGAATTTGGATATGTCATACTTGTATCCATCTATTAATCATAAAAAATTATGCAATTCAATTAAGCTTTTCCATAATCAAATCAAAAAAATTAGAAATAATGATTATATATTAGAATGCATAATATGAAAATATTAGAGGTAAGAGGCCTAATAGTAAAAATGGCATAGTATGAATTACAACCTTTAAAGCAAAAGGAATGACATTGGATGATTATTTACAACCTTTAAAGGAAAAGGAATGACATTGTATTTCAAAACTTCACAGCAACAATCCAACAACCAGTCCACATGCAAAAAGTCAAACCAGAAAATAATGTTTATCATACCAATACACTTGCATCTGTGAAGAATTATACTTCACAAGATAACTATTACCGCTCCATAAATTTTTACATTTGTCTTTCCTGATTTAGTGTCAACACATTATGATAGAAATAATTGCGGAAAGCTTTTGAAACAGTTGTAAGCACTTCCTTTAGCACCTTTAGTGCATTACCTCTTTCGTCATCACTCTCATCTGTTCTACTATCAACTTTCTTCTTACTTAACCAAAAAAAATGAAAAGAAAAGATCTCTCTCAGCCAACATTTCCAAAGCATGCTAGTACATTTTTTTTGTCTACTTCAATGGCTTCCCGACAATCTTTGTACTAAAGATAATCAAACGCTTTACAAGACTCACTGGTGACGGGAAGAGGAACCCTTTTAGCCTTAAGCTCCACCAAACCTTTATATTTTGAGAAGGAAACTAGACACTGTTGGAGTGGCAACGGAGGCTCAAAAAGAGCAAAACATCAACATCAAACTATACGTTATCACCATAAATCAAGATATCGAAACCACACGTAAGCCTTTTTAAGTCATCCATAAAAATAAAAAATGACTTCATCTCATTAGTTTGATCTAAAACTTTAAAAAAATAGATAAAATCCAGAAACTAAACTCGATCTAAATGTATATACCTTCTTCACTTTTTCAATAATCGATCAGGAATCGCTTGTTGCTGGTCGTTTCTTGCTGCTCAAACTTCAGAGAAGAATGGCCGTCGCTTGCTACTAACTGGTGTCTACTAGTGACAGGTGACGTGAAGGGCAAGGCAGTGATGGTGTAAGGTAGAGGTATGAATTTTAGCCGTTTAGACTTTAGAGGAGAAAAGAGGAAGAACGATTAGGTATTCAGGTGAGAATGATTTAGGGCTAAGTGAATATTGCCTCAAAAAAGATTTAGTTAGTCTGGTATTTAGATAATTCTTTTATATTTATTAACTTATTTTTATTTCAGAAATGGGTTCCCGGATCAACCTATTTTTGACCTGAATTTGACCTTTTTTTCGAGTTCATTGGGTCCGACCCAATTCTAACCCGAACCCGTGAAATTTAAAACCAAACCTATTGATTTCGTATTAGATTCGTGTCGTATTTTCAGGTTGTGTTGAAAATTGCCATCCCTAATCATCCACATCTAATTGTAATAACTTCTCATCTTCATATTCATATTCATGAAGAGTTGAAGGGGCGATTTTTTGTTCAACTTCTATAGGATCAAACGATCCAAATTGAATAGTTGCCAATACAGGTATTATGACCTCTTCAACTTCCTTGGCAAGTTTTTCAACTTTTATGGACTATAGTGAATCAATGGAAATTTGATTCACACTTGCCTTGTCTTCTTCAAGAAAAAATTTTCCTTGTCTTATCAACTCCATCACTTTGTCTTTAAAAACAACGCATTTTTGAATGGGATGTCCAACCAAACAGTGATACTTGTAATAATTTGTGTCATTAGTATTTTTATCCTCATCAGGTCACTTCATCTCGGAAAGTGTGATAAGTTCATACTTAACAGATCATCAAACATACCAAGAATATCAGAATCAAGGAATGGGTATTCCTTGTTTTGCATCTCCTTGAGAGTTGGTTTTCTCTTTCCTTACTCTTGATGCGTATTGGATTTTTTATCTTCTTTCTTAGTAATTCTGGGGACAATCTTGAAAGGTGTTTCACTTTTAACCATGGCCTCCTTCTTCTAACTTTTGACTGGAAACTTGCCCCCTTTCATCACTTCTTGTTTCTTCTTAGCCTTGCGAGAATTAGAAATCGGCAGTTCCTGTTCGTCAAGATTGATTTCTTCCTTCTAAGCTTTTGTGGATAATTCATCAAATGTTTCTAATTGTACACCTTGCACGATGTATTTGAGTCCCCAATGCATGTCTTGAATACACATCGAAATGGCAAAAGATTAAAAAATTTGATCCTTGTAGTTTAGGCTCAGATTTCTCCAGTAATTGGTGAAGTTGATGACAGGTTCATTCTTCCACTAGTGCGTATTTGAGAGTTCAATCATGCAACTAGTCCTTTTTGTGCAATAGAAATGGTTAAGAAACTCCTACTTTAACTACTCCCAACTACCAATGGTGTCAGATTCTAGATCTATGTACCAATCAAAGGCATTACCTTTCAGTGAGTGAACGAATTGTTTAACAAGCAAGTCACCATCAGTGCCAATATTGTTACAGATTTCTACAAAGTGTGCAATATGATGTTTAGGAATGCTTTTGCCATCAAATTGCTAAAATTTTGGAGGTTGATATCCAATAGACATCTTCAAACTTTCCACTCTTATGGTGTAAGGTTTGGTATAACTGCTATATGATTTGGTGCTTTCACCAATCTTGTACTTCATCGTACCTTCGATAAATTCCTTTAGATTATTAACATTAGGACTGTCTGTGGGGTCGGGCCGGCCTTAGCTCGGCTCATTTGGCCCTAGAAAAAATCCAATGAGCCCGACCCTTTAGTGAGTCGGTCTGAATTTGAGCTTAAAAATTAGACCTGAACTAAATATGAGCCGAGTTTGGAGCTCATTAGACTCAAATCCGATATAGACCCGGCCCTTTAATTACCTATATATATAATATTTATATTTTGATATTATGTATAATTATATATTTAAATATATTATTACTAAATACTAAATATATACAAATTAAAAAACACAAAAATACATCTAAAGACTCTTCTACTAGCTTTCTTGAGAGTCAATATCAGTCATGCATAACTGAATATCTAACTTTTCTTATTAGTTGAGTAAATTTTTATGTTAGCATAATATTGGTTGATTTCTTTTTGGTCTAGAAATACAAATCATCAAGCATGTTTGGATTCAAATCACAAGGTTATAAAGAAGTTCCAACCTTTGAAAATGTATTGGCTTATAACCGCATGTTTTATTACTATTTTTCATATATTTTGAACGAATTAAATATAAATATTGTTGAAATTTTTTTGATTTATATACTTTTTAAAAACTATTACTTGTTCATGTTAAGTTTTAATGTTGTAATCTTGTAAATGTGAAATTAGTTTTACAACTTAATAGTAATAGTAATTATATTAAGAAAATGAAGGAGTAATAAGTGAATTTGGGCTAAACTTGAATAAAGCTCACAACCCGAATATTATGTGAGTTGAGTATGAGATTCACATTTATTATGCAGAAATTCATAGCTGAAATCCAAAAATGTTACAAATTAAATGAACTAATCTCGAACTTAAGAAAGCCCGACTCATTAGGCCCGATTGACAGGTCTAATTAACATGATTGGTGACATCAAGAGAGATTGAAAACTCCTTCATTGTATGTGACTTTGTATCCATTTTCTTCTTCTCCCTTGATAATGAGTCACCTTCATCTTGCACTTTGAATCTCTGTTTAGACATGTTAAGGCTATTTTTGCCCATATTTTTCACCATAGCGATTAGTTTAGCTATCTTGATATCTTGACTTTGCATGTGCACTACTAGCTCTTTGACAATTTTGACTAGATTTGAAATTTAATCTTTCACAGTTGTAGTGTTAGTCATCATGACAGGCATTACCATAGAAATAGACGAATCACTTGAACTATCTGCAAATTCCTCATGGACTCCCTTCTTGTTGGGAAAAACTTCAAAATTTTTCCCTTCAACTGTAGTATTTGCCTTAGCCATTGCTGCTAATTTCTTAGTCTTACTCCTTATCATGGGTGCGGTGTACTGCATTTCCTGAGTTGCCGGAACACCAACAACTAAGCTTTCAAGAGCAAAGTTCACCTTCTTGGACTCCATTGATTCTTGAAATAGGTAATTTGTTGGAAGAAAAGAGATGAGAGATAGAGATTGTCCTACCGAGCATGCAAAAAATTTGTAAGCACAAATTTGTTGCGTAAAATAAAAGACAAGGAAATTTGCACAAAATATCAAATATATTAAATCAAATAATAAGAGGGTTATAATATCTGAAAATTCTTGAATCAAAGAAATTAATCTCCTAATTCTTCTCTTCAAATGACTTCAATCAAAGGGTTGAAAAGACTTATTCTCCGATCAAGAGGGTGTCTCCTACGTTTTGGTGTAGAAAACGAATGATTTGATGATAGCATTGAATACTTGAATCTTTAAATTTTCAACACGAATAGAAGGAAGACTTGTTTAACTAGATTTGAATTTGGATTTGGGGGAAAACCCTCTTGATAATTTGAAAAAATTTCTTCAAAATTTAGGTATTTCAATGTGTTATTTTCCTTGAGGGAAGACCACTATATATAGCCAAAATATGTAGGTTATGTCTTTAAGAAAATCCTTCAAAACATTCCTGCATTTTGGATAACTTATAATTCAAGAAACTCATTTAACATGGACTTAAATAGTGGAGCAGCCCAAATAGTCCATTGTGAATTAATAAATCAATTAATTCACTTCAGTTTAAATGGACATCACAAATCTAAGTTGATTTAATAGTCCATAATATTGGCCCAATTTGACAGCCCAAAACATAATAGACTTCTATAATTTAAACTAAATAAATTAAATAAATTTTCTTTGTCTACAACCATTTCATAGAATGGGCTGATTGAACTTTGAACCTTTTCATTAGTTTAGTAGGAAAAATAATGTTTAATGGTTTGGATGAGAATCTGGAAAAGATTAGTGGCCACAGTGCACTTTATCCTTTCTATTACTTCCATCCTCTAACCTTCAGGAATTTAATAGGTGAGAAAATTTTTTTAACATTTTCTCAACCAAACTCTCAAATTATCTCCAAAACATAGTGGTTAAGGGTGAGCAAAAATACTTGCTAATCCAAAAATTCGCCATAGCTGATCCCATCCAATTAAAAAATTAGGATACCCAAGCCGTATTATTTGATCGGGTCAAAATAGGGTCGGATATTCATTTAGATGAGGAACGAGTTGAGGTCAGATAATTAAAAATCTGTGAGTACCCAATCTACCCTGCATATATATATATATATACACATAATATAAAATAATATTTTTAGAGCTAAATAAGCAATTTCATTAAACAAATTACATTACAAATATGGGAGACTATAGTTTGTTTACAAGATTTAATTGTAGAGGTCATGATCTTATATTTTTTAGAGAAGAGTTTAATTACTATGAAATATATAATTAAAAAATGTGCTACTTGTTTCAAATTTTTATTAATTTTGAACTCTTTCAATTTTTTGTTTTTTCTTATATTCTCTTCGCATGTTTATTTCTTGGTGAGAGACTTTTATTGAGAAAAAAATCTTTATTAAATTTAAGATAAATATGTAAAATATAAAATTAAATTAGTTTAAATCATTTTTAAAAAATTTAAATAATAAGTGGGGAGAAACGAGTACCTATTGACCTATCTCTATCTTAGTGGGTATCTAATAATCGAATATTTGCTGATATACAAAGCGAATAAGGGTTAAAAATGACTAATCAAGTCAGCCAAATGGTGCATGGACGAGTACCCGACCCTTACTAGGCGAGGTGTGGTAACTCTTATTACATCATTGCCTAATAAGGACTTCAATTTGTGGGGAGGTTCCACCAGTCTATGTAGGCCAAACGCTGAGTTGATTCCCACTTTAGCAAGATAGTCTGTGCATTGATTGCCTTCTCTCCACGTCTGCTACACTTTACATTCCCACTCTTTGCTAGGCCACTCTCGAACAATATGAATCAGGTTGAAGTGTGTGCTCTCGAGAGGCACTTTTTTAATCAACTCAATGGCTGTGTTTTGAGTATGATTCTAGGATAATTTGCTTGTATCCATGTTCCCATGTTATCTGTAGGCCAAATATCATGACCTAGAGCTCCGCTGCCACATTTGAAATTGTTCCTGTATCTGCATAGAATCCTATCTTCCAACAGCTTGTTGCATCTCTGATTAGCCCTACTGCCCTAGACAATCAAATTTCTATACAAATTTGTGACATTTAAAACACCATGATTGGTTGTGTAAATTTTTTTGTTGGACTAAAATTGAAATTGTCCAATAGGTTTGAATTCAAAGTTTTGGGTAGTTTTAAATTGGGACGTGTAATTGGATTAAAAGTGTTATTCAATTGTATTAGGATTTATAGATTAAGAAATAAGTAAAAATAAATGTAGATTGTGATATGAGCATGGAGTCTTAAAGTATGGAGCTATTTCTTCACTACTCGCTCATTAAAGGGGATGCTCAAGTCATTTGGAAGAAAGAGATTAAGGGCCAAATTTTCTAACTCAAATTTTCAGCATTTGTTTCATTAGTTTTGTCATCATTTGTGGACCGAATTAGTTAGCAGCTATTTTGTGTCATTTTCGTGACTTTTTCCTAGTTACTTTAGGAGTTTAAGGTCAGCCACCTTTAGAAAGACACAATGCCGTGAGTTGTCATTAGGTTTTCCTAGTTGGACTCGGTTTCATTGCTTGTAAACCCTATAAATATGGGTTAAACGTTTTTTCATCATAAACAAGACGAAATTATTCCAAAAAAATTATCTTGACAAATAGCTCTCTTGGCTCTTTGACTACCCTTGAACACTTAAGAATTTCTTGAGTGTTCATTCGGCTTATCAATCAAGAAACCATCCTTGATTGTGCCGCCTACTATCTTTCCTAGGGTTCGCTAGTTCATTTAGTTGTGGGTCAAGATCGTATCAACATTTGCAACCACGGGGATTAGAGGGGTCCGTATAGGAATTCCTCTGCTCAAACTTGTATCAGTCACCAAAGATTCGGAGCTTGTTAATGTAAATTGTGTTTCGTCAACGAGGTTCGTATCAATTGGTATCAGAGATAATTGGTGATTTTCCAAGTTATATCCCTTTATTTTTACTCAAATGCGTTAGTTCTTTTTGATTTTGTGTCCATCCGTTGTTGTTTCAAGTGATCCGTTAGATTCTTGTTCACCACGTCTTAAGGTTTGGTGTTTCGTTAGAGTTCTTATCTTGGCTGTCCCTTTTTGTTTGGGGTGAATTCATTTAAATTTTAACAAGTTCTTGTTGCTGGTTTGTGTGTTATCGTGTCTTGTGTGTTCTTGAGTCAAAAAAAATGAAAAAATATAAAGAGTGGAATTTC
>NW_020861476.1:0-33140 GCF_003713205.1 Coffea eugenioides
GTTAAGAAAAGTTTCATAATCTCAAGTTGTTAGAAAATCTAGAAATTTTCGCAGGAGGCTCTGTGCAGCTTTGGGAAATTAGCTATAACTTCGTATAGAAAAGTCGGAATTGAGTTCTGTTTGTTGCGTTTGAAACTAGACTCAGAGGGATTCGTACGATGTAAAATTTAGAATTTGATTCAATCTCTATAAATTCTAGGAAATTGGCAAAGTTGACTGAAAATTCTACCCTGCACAAGTAAACATAGGAATGTTGTAGTAGCTTATGGTTCAATTTGGACCAACTTATGAACTAAATCTCTTTGAGGTGTCTTCTAAAGATTCTTAGTATTTGAAGTCTAGTTTTTTTAACAAGCCAAGTTATATAAATTTTTGATATTTATAACTCAAGTTATAATTTTTCTAAAGGAAGGGCATAAATTAGGGTTTTGTACATACTAGGGTTTTGGTGTGTGATTTTATGTGCATTTTGGTAGTGTGATTGTGAAGACTTGTAAAATCCCTATGGTATTCGAGTTTGAGCGACGATTTGAGGTCAAGTTGGACTTGGATCACCTATGGTATTCGAGTTTTCTTTATTTGGGGTATATAAGCTAAAATTTTGCCGGAACTCGTACCCTTGAAAAGTGAAAGTAGCGACCCTTTCAAAATACGATTTTCCTGGTCTTTGATGCCAAATGTAACTTCTAAAGTCGAAACCACTTCTTGATCATAACTAAACGAGTGAGCATGAATTTTTCAGAATTTGATAAGTATCTTGAATACTACTTAAACGAGTTACATTTACTTGATTTTCTTGAAACGAAACTCCTATGTTTCGAACTCTAGAGAGTTTTACATTCGTAAATGATATTTTATCGCAGATTTGGACTCCAAGCAAGGAGTTGGACCTGAACGTGACTTTTGAGAGGCACTAGACCTTTGGTGAGTGCTTTCAAATACCTGATTGAACTGGATAGTTGTTTTCAATACTTGACCAAAGTGATTTAATGATATGTAATTTGTTGATCAGGCAAGAGTGTACTTTATCGCACTTGCCCTAATATGATATATACTAGTTTATTGTTGCAATTGATTTGATATACTTGTACTTGACTTGTAAGTGCTGAGCGGCAGCATGTACCACACCCAATGCGAGTGGGAAGTGCCTCTCATTCCCGTCACCGTACTTTTATTTTGATTCAGTCGATTGGAGATGATATCTCATCGACTTCTTGGGAACCCAAACCCCACTGGCTAGTTAATCGAGTCGAGCCGGCAAGGGCTTGGTCGATTAAATAACGAACCATGGGTATCTAGTGTTGTCGAGTGGAGTGTTATCTCCTCGACTAATCGGTATACTCGAGTATTAGCACCAGTGTTTATCTTGGAGTTCGGGCCCGGTAAGGGGTTTGGTTGGTGGATGGAGATTGGAGTTAAGTGGTGTACTACTGGACTAGTTACCTTACTTGAAAGTTGACGGAGTGTCAACTATTACTGGATCAAGCTCTGGTGATGCAATGGGATTTTGGCTCCTGAGAGCCATCCGTATCCTTATACTTTGGAATGATTAGTACTTATCGTGTTATTGTTTCATTTTAAAAGAAAAACTTTACACTCGCTCACTTAGAGATTTGCTATTTGAAGTGTTATTGCTCACTTTTATGAACTTTTCATGCTCCTTATTTTGCTACGTGATATTTGTACTTTTCAATAATGGTCACCTTGCTATTTGGAACCTCACTGGGCTTTTAACTCATTCCACGCCATTTGTTTTCCTTACAGGGGGTACGAACGAGGCGTGAGACTGGTACAGAGTAGTCTAGTTTTGAAGTTTTGAAATGGTACTCACGCTAGCACTCGACTAGGGTTGATTGTACTCGAATTGTAAACACTTTGAAGTATTTTGGTGTGTAGAAGCTTTGTATCTGGATTTGAACATCAATGTATATATTAAGTTGAAGTGGATGTGTTATTTATTTTCTGTGGATATACGTTATTTTATCTTGAGCTATGAGTGAGTGAGTCCTAGCGAGAGTTCGGCAGGCGACCCGCCGAACCCTTGGGTATGCCCTAGGGGGAGGTGGGACCGTCACAGATGGTATCAGAACCACTTCGCGTGGTCTCTACGCAGAGTGAGTTTGGGCCAAGTGGTGTTATGGTCCTAATTTCGTGAATGGGTGTAAAGGTTTAAGTACTCTTTTGAGCATAAATTACGAATCATGAAACGTTCTAGATTTAAACCTTTATCATGGTATTTTGGGGACAATAGTTAGCTATGTCAGGTAGGAATCTCTAATATGGGTGATTTACTCTTGGGACCGACCGGCTCGAGTTGTGAATTGTCCTATGGTGGATTCTTGTACTTGGGTACCAAATAGTGGAGAGCGCTAGAATATGGGTCTGTATCTTGATTGCACTTGAGGTGAGTTTTGATGGCAAATGTTAAGGCGTGGACGATTCTAACATTTGACCTAGTCATTGGATTGATCAAGGGGATTGGATCTCGGAGTGTTATCATGGACGAATCTAGCAATCGTTTGGTTAGGGTTTCTATAGAGGGTGTCCAGGTTGTAGAGTACGTTGAGAAATTTGCACGGAAGATCTGTTTCCTTCTCCTATGACTGTGAGGACTTGATAAGTGTTTATTTCTTTGTTAAACTTCCCTAGCGTATTAGTGTAGCCTTTACGTGGTAAGATTTTCTCTCTAGGTAAGCTTGTTGTAGTACTATGAGTAAGAGAAAGTCACTTGAGAGTTGGAGGAAAGTTCTATAGCATCAAGTTTTGTGCGAGCAAAGATTAGAATTTCGAGAACGAAATTATTTTAAGGGGGAGAGAGTGTGAGACCCAGAAAATTCGCTTGTCTTTATAACCCTTATGTGAACTCACTTGCCTTTGATTCTTGGTTGCTTTAATGGTTGAATTTGAGCCAAGGGAGCGAATTTTGTTAAGAAAAGTTTCATAATCTCAAGTTGTTAGAAAATCTAGAAATTTTCGCAGGAGGCTCTGTGCAGCTTTGGGAAATTAGCTATAACTTCGTATAGAAAAGTCGGAATTGAGTTCTGTTTGTTGCGTTTGAAACTAGACTCAGAGGGCTTCGTACGATGTAAAATTTAGAATTTGATTCAATCTCTATAAATTCTAGGAAATTGGCAAAGTTGACTGAAAATTCTACCCTGCACAAGTAAACATAGGAATGTTGTAGTAGCTTATGGTTCAATTTGGACCAACTTATGAACTAAATCTCTTTGAGGTGTCTTCTAAAGATTCTTAGTATTTGAAGTCTAGTTTTTTTAACAAGCCAAGTTATATAAATTTTTGATATTTATAAATCAAGTTATAATTTTTTTAAAGGAAGGGCATAAATTAGGGTTTTGCGTATACTAGGGTTTTGGTGTGTGTTTTTGTGTGCATTTTGGTAGTGTGATTGTGAAGACTTGTAAAATCCCTCATATTTTCTTAAAAATTCCCTTTTACTTGGAATATGTTATTTTACAATAACTTTACTACTCATTCACTTCCTCAATAGTTACAATTAATCATAGAACCAAGGGTTTTCCCTTTATTTTCATCATTAAGGTAAACTAGGATTTTTTCATCTTTTCGTAGTGTAATTATTCGATACGGAGTGTGTATCAAATTTAGTGATTTAGAGTGAGTTTTATATGATATTAAGTGTATGATTATAAGTAATAATAATAAATTACTGAATTGTAAGTGAAAACCCTAGTACGTGCGAAATAAGGAAAAACGGGTTGAACCGATGTGTACCGTTCGTTACCGATTGAGTGCATCACTTGAATACTACTTTATTACCTTAATCTCCTTGTTTTAGTTGAGATACTTAGCTCTTAATTAACCCTTAAGTCAGCCACCATTATTGACTAAGAAAAAGAGAGATATTTTGGTGGAAATATTTGTGATTAAGCCTTTTGTCAAAAATCCAACCAAGGTCGTGACCAAGACCTTTGACCAAGACTATCCTTAGTCTTCATCTTGTAAAATAGAACCAAAAACACCTCATTTTCTTCATGCTTGGTCGTGACTTAGGAGAGGAAAAAGAGAAGAGAGAAAATTTTCCATTTTTCCAACTTGAGAGCTTGCTTGATTCTTGAGAAAATTACCGTAAAACTTGATTCTACTCCGATCAATCGTTGGGAAAGCTTGGAGGTGAGCTTGGTGGAACTTTTGGGAGGAAGAAAGTTCTTGTATCACAAGTTATTTTGGAGATTTTGAGGTATTATACTAGAAACCTCCCTTGTTTCTTTCTTATTTTGCAATTTAAGCAAAGCATGGCTTGATTGTGGTGGATTGTATGGAAGATTTCATGGTTTGGCTTATTAACTTATAATTTTCAGCTAGGGTTTGTAATTTTCTGTTTTTATTAGTGTTATTTATCTAGAATATGATGTGAATAAGCTTAGATAGGGAGTGGTAGTAGTGATTTTATACATGAATAAGAAGATTATTACTTGAATGCATTAATTCCAGCTTTAAGTTTTTGTACTACCTTATTCTGACCAGTTTCATTCAGCCATGATGGAGGCCGAATTGGGTTTAGTTCAAAACATGAAAGTTGTGGAAATGATGTTTTATAGCTGCCTGTAAAAGTTCAGCTCAATCCGAGCACTGTAGCACAAGAAATGACAAAAATACACTTGACTGCCATAGGTATAGTTTTGCGAACAGTTTTGACATTTCATCAATCTGGATGCATTTTTTCACCTTGATCCGTTTCAAATCAGCCTTTGGCCAAAACATGAATGTTTTATCCCTATGTTTCAGATTTCCAACGCAACCAAAAACACCTCAAACGGAATTGTGTAGCTTGAATTATTGCCATTTGAATTCAGTACTGACAACCCTCCTGGTCATGAACTTCTGGTACTGTAATTTGTAGATTCGACCTAGATAAGCCATTAACTAGGTTGAGTTGTCTTCATCAAAGTTGTATCCCTTTATCTTAGCTTCGAAACAGTATAAAGTTTACCCCAATCTGATAAGCATAGCTTTGGTTGTGACCAATATGCTAAAAGACGTCAAATCTGCCATTTAGCTATTTGCCTTTAAACTTGATTTCCGGTTGCCTTGTTAAGACTTGTGTTGTAATTGGATTATTTTGGAGCCTAATTGAAGGGTTATGGTGGTAACATTATTTGTGTGTGATTTTGGAGCTGATTGAGAAAAACAATGAAGCCATAAATGGATGAAAAAAAGGTAAACACAAAGGGCGTGCTGCCCAAATTTTCACTCGAGAGTTAGGCATATGTACTTGCGACTGGAGCAACGATTTGAGGTCAAGTTGGACTTAGATCGCCTATGGTATTCGAGTTTTCTTTAGTCAGGGTATATAAGTTAAAATTTTGCCGGAACTCGTACCCTTGAAAAGTGAAAGTAGCAACCCTTTCAAAATACGATTTTCCCGGTCTTTTATACCAAGTGTAATTTCTAAAGTCGAAACCACTTCTTGATCATAACTAAACGAGCGAGCATGACTTTTTCGGAATTTGATAAGTATCATGAATACTACTTAAACGAGTTGCATTTACTTGATTTTCTTGAAATGAAACTCCTATGTTTCGAACTCTAGAGAGTTTTACATTCGTAAATGATATTCTATCGCAGATTTGGACTCCAACCAAGGAGTTGGACCGGAACGTGACTTTTGAGAGGCACTAGACCTTTGGTGAGTGCTTCCAACTACCTGATTGAACTGGACACTTGTTTTCAATACTTAACCAATGTGATTTAATGATATGTAATTTGTTTAATTGGGCAAGAGTGTACTTTATCGCACTTGCCCTAATATGATATATATTTGTTTATTGTTGCAATTGACTTGATATACTTGTACTTGACTTGTAAGTGCTGAGCGGCAGCATGTACCACACTCAATATGAGTGGGAGGTGCCTCTCATTCCCGTCTTCGTACTTTTATTTTGATTCAGTCGATTGGTGTTGATATCTCATCGATTTCTTGGGGACCCAAATTCCACTGGCTAGTTAATCGAGTCGAGCCAGCAAGGGCTTGGTCAATTAGATAACGAACCATGGGTATGTAGTGTTGTCGAGTGGAGTGTTATCTTCTCGACTAATCGGTATACTCGAGTATTGTCACCAGTGTTTATTGCGGAGTTCGGACCCGGTAAGGGGTTTGGTTGGTGGACGGAGATTGGAGTTAAGTGGTGTACTACTGGACTAGTTACTTTACTTGAAAGTTGACGGAGTGTCAACTAATACTTGATCAAGCTCTGGTGAAGAAATGAGAATTTGGCTCCTAAGAGCCATCTGTATCCTTATATATTGATTGTTATTCGAAATGTTATTGTTCTTTTGGAAAACAAAAAGAGTTTTCACTCGCTCATTTTGACATTTGCTATTTGTAGTGTTATTGTTCACTTTCATGAACTTGTTATGCTTGCTATTTTGCTACGTGATATTTGTACTTTTCAATAATGATCAACTTGCTATTTGGAACCTCACTGGACTTTTATCTCATTCCAGGCCATTTGTTTTCCTTACAGGGAGTACGAGCGAGGCGTGAGACTGGTACAGGCTAGCGTAGTCCAGTAGTTTTTGAGTTTTACGATTGTACTCACGCTAGTGCTCGATTAGGACTGAATTATCTGAAACTCACATCTTTTGATATATTTGGGATTATACGAATGTTTGAAACAGAAATGAATGTACATGTATGTTTCAAGTTTGGAAACTGGTATTTCTTTTCCCCTTGAGGTTATAATCTATTATATTTGAAGTGAGTGAGTGAGTTCTGACGAGAGTTGGGCAGGCGACCCCCCAACCTTGGGGTACGCCCTAGGGGGAGGTGGGGCTGTCACAGAAATGAGTTGTTTTGTGAATATTCACGAATTATTTAAATGTTATAACTTTATTTCTCGTACAAGTTTTATTGCTACTTGAATTATTTGCTTGAATGATTTTCTTGGCCTCACCGAGCGTCAGCTCATCCCATTAGTTTCGTTTTCCTTAACAGGAGCCGAAATGGAAGGAATTATGGAGAGGTCGACTTGATGGCCCTTTTGATTAGAATGTTAATGTAATTGATTAGATGACTTTTGGGAGACTGTATGTTGGGGAAAGTGAGATACTTTTGAGAATTTGAGTTGTGACACTTGAAAGTTTGTTTAAGGAAGTGACTGTCTTACTTCGACTGTCATTCCTTAGTTGTTGATCTTAAGTTTGAATTGAAATTTGTATCGAATCTTGGCAAGAGTTGGGCAGGCATTGCGTGGATATCCTTGGGTTCGCCCTTGGGAGAAGTGGGGGCGTCATAGTTGGTATCAGAGTTTAGGTTTCAGATCTTTGTAGAGTATCATAGGCTTAAAAGTTTAGGATGCTGGACTACGGGATTTGATTGTGTATTACGTGCAATGTGATCTTGGTGCTTGAAGTTGTAGCAATATTTTTGCTCACAAAATATTATAAGACTTTAATTTTCAAGTTAAGTTGGAGGTGAGTCAAGATTAGGAAATTTAAATGGCCATTTGGTGAGTTTAAGGGTTAAAAACCTTGCTTCCTCCATTATTTTGCTTGCCGAAGTTCCGGCCGAAAAATTGAACCATTTGAACAGTTTTGGACTCCACTTTGAGTTTGAAAGTGAGACATCTTTTGCACTCCTAGTTTGACATATTACTTTAACCTGTATAGGAACTTTCACCTTGAATTTAGTGAGGAAACTTGTATTCATTGAAAGTTTTAGGCTACGAATTTAGAAAGTAGCTTAGGCTTTTGGATGAAATTTGGAGTTTATAATCATTTGAATGATGTGGCTTGGTATCATGGATTCTTCTAGTTTTGTCCCTAACTAGGCTTACGATTTTTCTTTTTTATCCTGCCTAGTATAGTAGGGGTGGTGCTTGCCGTGAGACCTTTTGTATTTTGCCTATATGTACTCCTATATTTGTGACTAGTTGTCTATGACCAGTATTTGATACTATTAATTCGTTGTATACACATTGACATGTGACATGACTTTTAGTTTATGCAAATTGCTATACTTTGATTTAAAGTGTTCTTGCAATGTGTACATGTTTTTCAATTCATGCGCTTATACTTTTCACTTTTATTATACGTTTAGAATCTTGCTAAATGGATCGGCGAGGACGTGGACGGGGGCGTGGGTTTCGGCAACCCCGCACTCCCGAGAGAGGTGAGGGATCCGCGATTGGACCAAATCAAAACCCTAGAAACGAAGATGGTGACCAAGTGGCTACGACCATTAACTGCATGACCGATATTCATGAGCACTTAGCTGAGCGCCAAGGACCTGAACTAGTCAACCAACCTAGGAACCAAGAGAGGGGTGAGGATAAAGCCCTAGAGCGATTCTTGAAGTTCGCTCCACCTAAGTTCCATGGAGGGTCTGATCCCGAAGTAGCGAAAAATTGGTTTGAAAGGATAGTTGATATTTTTGCTGCTTTAAATTATATCGAGGAAAGGCAAGTGAATTTTACCTTTTTTCAATTTGAGGGGGCGGCATGCTCGTGGTGGAATGTTATTAGTGCAAAGTGGGAAAGAGAACAAACCCCTTGGACTTGGGTAAACTTTGAGAGGGAGTTTAATGTCAAGTTCCTCCCGCCAATTATACAAGAAAAGAGGGAGGACGACTTTATTAAGTTGAAACAAGGATAATTAAGTGTGGCTGAATATGAGGAGCAGTTCACCAAACTTTTCAAATTTGTCCCTGAGCTAGTAGTCACCGAACGGAAAAAGATAAGAAGTTTATTTAGGGGTTAAATGTAAAAATCCAAAAATCCCTAGCAACTGCCCAGATTATCACTTTTACGGACCCCTTGGATAAGGCACAGAGGGTAGAAAATGCTAAGTCTTAATCTAAGACTTTTCATGCTAGAAAGAGGAGTAATCCAAGCGATAATCCTAAACAGTCCGAGAGGTCTACCCAACCCCTTAAAATAGGAAAAGGGACTGGAGGAGTGAAGATGCATGAAAAACTCGGAGAAACTCCATCAAGCGAAACCCCGCCAAAAGGAAATCAGAGTAGGTAAGGTCAACAAAAGAGGAAATCTCAAATTGGTCAAGCCGTGACTCCTCACGTAACTTGCGGATACTGTGGCAAGATTGACCACACTGAGATCGAGTGCGGGAGAAAGCAAGGAAAATGTCTGAGGTGCGGTAGTACTGAGCATAAGTTTTCGAATTACCCTAGAGTTTCTAAGGGAGAAGAAAATTCTCAACAACCTGCTAAATCCACTGCAAATCAGTCGAGTGCCAGAAGGAGTGATTAATGCTGGTGATTATAAGAGGGATCCAAGTAGTGAAAACTCTATGAGTATGGGTGAATCTAACTCCACTCGACAAATAGGGATTGTAGTTTTACCCTAACATAGACTGACACTTTTAGACGTTGTAATCTTTTCTATAGGGGATGACATCCTTTTGTTGTATATTGTGATTTAGCACATTTTGATCTTGTTGTTTCCCCTTTTCTTTTGAAATGATTTGATGAACTTATTATAACTTACTGTAACTATTATGATCTTTTACGATATATGAAAATTTACCTTACTTTTAATTGATTTTACGGTTTATATGTATATGTAATCTATTGCTCCACACCTCTAGACCTATAATAAGATCCTGAATGGCACCGGAGGATAGTCCAGTTCAATAAGTGTGAGTTTTGAATGAGAGAAGTAAGAGTGATGAAAATTGGTCAAGTGAGCAAAGGGGCGGTAAAGATTTTATCAAAAAGTGAAGAAGTTAGAACGCAAGCAAATCCCTCTAATGAAGGTTTTATAGAGAGATTATGGAATCGAGAAAGCAATTTGAGAGGTTGAAGAGGGGACCGAAAGAAATATTTAGGGTTATTCAAAAATCAAGGTATGAATTTCGAGCACGAAATTCTTTTAAGGAGGAGAGGATGTGAGGACCCGAAAAATTTACTTATTTTTATCTTATTTTACTGGTTTATTTAAATATTTATTGACCCATTTTCTCCGAATAATTTATTTTAACCCTTTTGGAACCATTTACATGGAACTATTACTTGCATATATTTTTAAAATGTCCTGTTAATAAATTTAATTTTTGGAAACTCGTTTAGCGAGATTTAGTGAAATCGCGTTTGGAGGCAATAATCGATTTGAGAGTACAGTGACTTTGGAGATTGGAGGACTCATGCGTTAGTTTTAAAATAGGCATTTTTATGATTAATTATCCAAGTGTTAGTTAGTTATATTATCGTTACAAGAATTTCTTAGAAATTTCGCTCTATCGCGCACAAGTCGGAAGTTCGCATTTTCGCGCGCGCGACTAATTGGAGGATTTTAGAAATTATTGTTAGACTACTAAGAGTGGATAATGATAGTGTTAAAGGAAGTGCATTAGATGTTTAGTGCACAAGTGAAACAAATCCGAGAAAAAACGGGCACGAAACGCGTGTGTACGTGCACTAGTAAGAGTTGACTTTTGTGCCCAAAAAGGCCACCAACCACCAAGCTTCCTCAAGAAGCCACAAAACACTCTCCACTCTCTCTTCTCTCTCTCTTGCTGGTCGGCCAACCCAAGGAAGAAGAAGAAGGAAACTTCATCTCATTTCACCTCATTTCTTCCATCAAATTCACTCCAATTCACTACACAAATCCACAACCACTTGGAGCTTCACTTGTGCTAGGAAAAGAGCATCATTTCCAAGGTTTCTTGGACCTTCTAGGTGACTGAAATTTCTGAGTTTCAATACCCAATAGGTAGTGAATGATCCAACCTTTGAAACTTGATTTTTGTGAGTTAGATTGGACTTAGAAGCTTGTAGCTTCATGTGGGTAACTTTGGTTGGTTGAAAATTATGTGAGTGGGCTCTATGAAATCCCACAATGGACATGTTGGACTGATATGATGATTTTGGATGTTATTTATGTTGATTAAGTATTAAACTAGTGGTTATATGTTGAAAAAGTGGAAAGAAACTCAAAGGAAATCAAAAGGAAGGAGGGCCGGATTCTGCCCTGTTTGTGCAGAGGCCTTGGTTCGATTTTTTTGTGATCAAATTGCCTTGATTTTGATGTAGATATGTTGTATAGATTGTGTGAAAAGTTTCCATAAAAAATCACTTGATTTGGTTGGGTAAAAGTTGCATTTTCGAAACATGTTCAAACCTGGAAAACGTGTACAGAGGTACTCTGGCAGCGAACTTTAAACGATCATAACTCTTTGCTCCGATGTCGAAATCGAGTGTCGTTTGCGGTATTTGAAACTAGACATCCAGTTTTCTAATGGTATAAAATGAATCCTCTGATTTGACTTGAGTGAACCGTACTAGCTCTTCAAATTTACCTATCCTATTTCACTCCTGTGTTAGAGAGCCAATGATGTGCTGGGAATTGTTACTTGGATTTGAGTTAGCTATGAACTGAATTTCAAAATGATTTCTTCTGATGAATTGTACCCTTATGAATCTAGTTTCCAACGCCACCAACTATGCTTAATTCCAAGTTGAATTAAGTGAGTTGTGGCTGAATTACAGAACTGTGTCAGTGATTGAAAACCCTAATTTTGGCTAGCCGATGGCCTAGCTCGAATTGAGACTTGTTATTTTGAAACTTTTGGTGTCAATCACCTACCAAATGTATGTTGGATGTTTCTTAGACCTTTTCTTTATAAATGAACCATGTTTGAGATGATTTCATTGGCAAAAAGTTCAAAAAAAAGGAAAACGGAAGCATGAGGCAGAATTGCCTTGAAAATTCCTGGAACTTTAGTGGTCTTGTTAACTGACTTCCCGTACGTATTTTTGCATGAAATTTGATAGAGGAGTATTTCTTATATGGTAGTATAATCATACCAATTTTGGTGCCATTCCAAGTCCATTTCGATGGCCAACTGAAGTCCCAAAGTTTATGTTTCAAATCTGAAAAATTGTCCAATGGTCGTCATTTTGAACCAACTTTGATCTGCTATATCTTAGTGCTCAAAACTCCGATTCTTGTTCCGTTTGTTGTGTTTTAAAATTTGATTATAAATCTAATTGAATTTCAATTTTAGAAACTAGTTCACATTCTGTGAATTTTGCCGAATTTCTAAATTTTACCAAAAATCAACCCCGAATCTGTCTTGGAAGTGCAAGTCAGCAAATTTAAGCCAAAAATTGAGTATCTTCCATTTAAAATCATGAAATGTGTCTTCTAGGAACTTTTAATACTTTGGAAGTAGTTTCCAACGGTATTAAGTTTTCCAATTTTGGATCTACGGAGAGTGAAATATGATTTTTCAAAAATTGCACCTCAAATCTGAAATTTCTGAACTTAAAGGGAATTGAGTTTTTAGAAACTCTCTATTACCCTTCGATATTGCTTGACTATTTTACACTTGATTTCAAAAATGAAAATCAGTTTTTCCTTGTATGATTAAACTCTACTTTTAAATCTCGATTTATGAATAATTATGGCTCACTTTCATGATATTTTCTTAGATTGTACAAGTGTACAATCTCTTTCTTGTTAATAAGGGGTTTAAAAGTGATAGTGTGTAATTGTAAATTATTTGCTCAGGCACTCAAGGAGACCTTCAAGAGAATCTCACAAGGGAGACCTAAATACTTGATTGTGCACCACTCTTATTTTGACTATGTGAGTGTCAAGTGCATGAATATTTAAAAATTATGTGAATTGCTCATTATGAAATGGATGATTTATAACTGCTGAGTCGAGTGTGTACTTTATCAAACGCGTTCTCATTTAAATGAATTATAATTGAATTGCTTGAATTGAATTGAATTATATGCTATGGCTGCATATGTCGTTAGAGTGAATCTCCTCGACCCATAATTGAACTGTATGACTGCCGATTGGAGTGCGCTCATCGGTCTATATGGTATTTGTCGATTGGACTGAATGTCATCAACCATTATAATTAAAATCGTATAATTGGGTCTCTGAGCGATAGCATGTACCACACCGATTTGGGTGGGAGGTACCTCTCATGTCAGCTCAAAACCCTAAATAAATGATCGGTTCTCTGAGCGATAGTAAGTACCACACCAATTTGGGTGGGAGGTACCTCTCATATCGTCTCAGAACCACAAACCATTCTAAGTCGATTGGAGCGATGTCTCATAGACCACTGAACGATAGTAAGTACCACACCGATTCGGGTGGGAGGTACCTCTCATGTCGACTCAGAACCATAAACATACAATCGATTCCCTGGGCGATAGTAAGTACCACACCAATTCGGGTGGGAGGTACCTCTCATGTCGACTCAAAATCATAAATGGAATAAGAAAAGTTCTACAGATTTAATTACCCACTCGGGTGACGGAGTGTCATCACGAGGAGATACTAGATTGAACTTTGGCAAAGCAAGTGGAAATCAGCTGTTTTGTGAATACTCACGAATTACTTAAATGTTATAGCTTTATTTCTCGTACAAGTTTTATTGCTACTTGAATTACGTGCTTGCATGATTTTCTTGACCTCACTGAGCGTCAGCTCATCCCATTAGTTTTGTTTTCCTTAACAGGAGTCGAAATAGAAGGAATTATGGAGAGGTTGACTTGATGGCCCTTTTGATTAGAATATTAATGTAATTGATTAGACGACTTTTGGGAGACTGTATGTTGGGGAAAGTGAGGTACTTTTGAGAACTTGAGTTGTAACACTTGAAAGTTTGTTTAAGGAAGTGAATTTTCTTACTTTGACTGTCAATCCTTAGTTGTTTATCTTAAGTTTGAATTGAAATTTGTATCGAGTCCTAGCGAGAACTGGGCAGGTGTTCCGCAGATATCTTTGGGTTCGCCCTTGGGAGAAGTGGGGGCGTCACGATAAAGGAGTTTGAAATCATCGGTAATTGAAAATCTTCTCTGTGGGATCGACTCTTAATACCCTATACTCGCTCACGATTTGTATACTTGCGATAAATCGCGTGTGGGGTATTTAGAATTTATAAATATAAAACTCGATTGTGAATGGGCTAATTGTATATGTATATCCCGCGCATGTCAAGTTTTTGGCTCCGTTGCCTAGGAAAATTTGTCAATATCGGTGCTAAGAATAACTTTACTAATTTAGACATTTTTACTATGTTTTTCTTTTGTTTGTTGCATCAAGTGTCTTAATTTTTATTTTTTGTGTCTTTTTGAGTCTTCATGTATGTTTTTTATATGTTTAGAGTCACCTATTCTTGTTGACTAAACGTGTTTTTGAGTTATTTTGAAAGCATGTTTAGGAGTTCAAGGAGAGTAGAAAACATGAGGGGACAATGCTTGAGAAATGGATGGTTATTACATACAAAGTTCCTTGAATGGATGTAACCAAGAAATTACCGAAGGTATGTCGTTTGAAAATGGTTTGAGGTGCTTGAAGGCTAAACTTGATGTTATAACGTTACAAATTCAAATGGACACTTTTATGCATGAAATTGAGCAAAAGAGGAATATTAATGTTTTTAATTCCTATCATATGATTTGTGACTTGTGTGGAGATTATCATGCTACTCATACATGTAGACAAGCACAAAATGTGGATTATTATGGTGAATTTAGGCATTATAATTCTTGTTTTGATCAATGCAACCCTAATTGGGGGAATTCTTATACTTATGGTTGGGATAATCAATGCACTTATAATGATTCTCCATATTTTTATGATTACCAATCCGAATGTATCCAATATGAATCAAAATTATCTTGGGAATTGGCATAAAAAAGATTAGCTAATGCATCTTTACCTTGGCAATTAGAAAGTGAACCATTAGCTAACGATTCTAAACCATCTTGGGAATTAGCTATAGAAGAGCTGGCAAATGCAACCTTCGACCGTTTTGATAGGATTGAGGAAAGATTAGATGAATTAACTTCTCACTCTGGTAGAATACAAGAACAATTACATGTTTTGTGTGAAGTTATTTCCTCTAATGATATGTACTATGACCCTAGCATGAATGGTGAGCAAGTTGCAAGTGAAAGTGGATTGCATTTTGATGAAAATAATGCATCTAATTTGTATTTTCTTGAGCAAGAGTCCATTTCACAAGATAATATCCTAGGAATTAATGATGAGCTTCAAGAGATGAACATTAGTGATTCATGTTTAACCCCTCTTGAGGAGTGCTTTGAAGGTGTAGGTTCTCAAGATATTATCACCCAAGAAAGCCATACGGACGTTCCTTCGGTAAGTTTTCAAGTGATACATATTCAAGATAATATCTATGAAACACTTGAGATAGATAAGTCACTTCCATCTCTCACAGCATTAGAACATGTGGCTTTTGCTATAAAGTCAACTTTTAAGGATCTACCTTGACCTATAAAGGTGGATTATTCATTAACAAAACCTCCTTGAAAAATGAGGTTTAATAATCGAGCCAATGACTATAAACAAGCTTGTTGGAAGGCAACCCACTGTTTTAGTACTTTATGTTAATCTTGTGTGATTTTATATTTAAATTATGTGTTTGAATTATTTTATTGTTTTTCATTTGTAGGTATTAGAAATAGAAGCAAAAGTAACCAAATGAGGTGAAAACGGCAAAATTTGATCAAGGAACTCAACCCCTCGATTTGAGTAATTGTTGTTTTTGATTCGTTAGAAGGGGTTAAAATGCATGTTTTGATCATTTTACATTTGCGTGTATTGATTATTTTAACAAAAGAATGATCTAACATGCATTTTTAGCAAATGGGGTAACATGTGTAATTTTAGAAAGTTAAAATTTCTCCAAAATTTGCAGAAAAAAACGTGAAACCCAAGAAAACACGACTTTGACTTGCGTATTCCTTGAAATCGCATTTTCATTTATGCAACATTAAAGCAGAAAACGCGACTCCAATACGCGTATTCATTGAAGTCGCGTATTGTCTTCTACTAGCTTAAAACGGAAAATGTGGGAATTTTACATTCATAATATGCATATCTTAACTTAACTTAACTTGGTATTTTACAGTCTACAAACTTAACTTGGTATTTTACATTCATCATATGCATATCTTTTGAAGTTATTGGTACACTTTGGATGGTGAATTTGTGATGTTATTTGTTGGTGTATATAAGCCCCTTATGCTTATTTAACATCTCTAACCATGTTTAGATGATCAAATGTGGGAATGTGATGATCATGCAATGTTTCACTTTATGCATATTTCTATTTTATGGTCACTGTGGTAGTTGCTCTTAGAATATTGTTAAGCATAATTGGATGATTCAAATAGCCAAAATGTGACTTGTTTATGATGTTTACATGCATACATTCCTCATACGGTGACATTTTGGATAATTTGGTTGCTTAATCTTCATATAGAACATGATTGGATGATGAATTTTGAATATATGAAGAAATTAGCAATTTTAGTGATATTTTAGGAGTAAAATTGAACATGTACATAATGTATGTTCTTATATTGAGTTTCACTCCTAATTTTGTTATTATATAGTGATGTTATAATTATCTAGAGAAGAAAACACGTATATACTTCTTATTCTAGGCAAAAGGGATGATAATTGTGCTGAATGCTTAAAGATTTTGGAAAATGTGGTGTGCTAATGTGAGAGACTTTGGCAAAGAATTATTTGCAAAATATTCTTTATGTCTTTGTCATTTTTTGCATCTTTTGACCCTTACCTAGTTTATTTCCTATTTTTGTAATTTAGGTTTCTATTACTAATGGTTACCTATGGAACTCGTGAAGTTCAAGACTTGGATTTAGTACATTTTGGATTAATGGCTCGTGAACTTCATGCTCTGACACTACAATCGCAACAATAGGGGAGGATTATTTTCTTTATCTTAGTTTCTCTTTTTACACATTGAGAACAATGTGCATGTTAAGTATGGGGGAGAGAATTAAGATTATATGTATTGTGTATGATTGATTTGTTGGTTGCAAATACGGACTTGTGCTTGGAAATGTTATTGGGCTAAAATTTTTCAATCTTGGGTATTTGCAAATTTACCAAAAAAAGTTTCAAATTTTTTCAATTTTATCCAAAGGGAAACAAGTTCCATACCATTAGTAACTCAAATTCCTTCTACTTTTGAGATAAATATATATAGTTTGAAAACACCTTTTCTCATTTAACTTAGAAATGATTATTATGTGATTATAATTTGTGCATTTATAGAAAAATATATCTTTTAATGTGGAGAAAATTATGCCTATATTTTGCATGTTTAATGAAATTTCTTTTCTTTACTTGATTTTACGTAGTGAAGTGATAAATATAGCCAATAAGTGTAACACTTTTCTCATGATTATTCTTTTGAGGGAATGTTTATTATCTTTACTTTAAAAAAAAGTAGAAAAAAGAAAAAAAAAGACAAAAAAGAAAAAAAAGAAAAAGGAAAAAAAGTCAATAAAAGTTATTCTACTCCAGTGGTTCCTGTACTTAGTAATCGGGAATTTTCATCTAAAAATATCGACTTTCGCGTAAAACGGTACTATAATTAAGAGTATACAAAGCAACTTGAGTATGTGAAGTGTTGAGTAACCGGTGATCTTCATCTAAAAAAGTCGATTTTTGTGTCAAAAGGCACTTTCACAACTTAAGTAATAGTTAGCTAAATGATATAAATAAATCCTTCTTTAAGTTAAACAAGGAGATGATCATGGGTTTAGGAAGCATTTTATTAACCATATGATTTACTTACTTGTGAAGTTGGGTAAGGATGAGAAATTGAGTTAAACTAGTTATAATTATGGTATAATTGGCCATTCTTTACTTGATATTATGAGTACTAAAGGTTAATTGAATGATTACACAATGGTTATTTACCTTGTTTTGAGAAAATGAAGTTGAATAGTACACATATGTTTATTTTCAAAATTTTGGATCATTGTTGGTTTGTATTTCTTATTGCTTGAGAACAAGCAATGGTTTAAGTGTGGGGGTATTTGATAAGTATATATTTTATGTATTTTTAGTGTATTTTATTAGTTAGTTTTGGTGTGTTTTAGTTACTTTTATAGCTAATTAATTAAGTTTCTAGTGAAAATATGTATTTTACGATTTAAGTGGTAAAAATTACATTTTAATGGATTTTATGGTGAAAACTTCATGTGTCGCGCCCCACTTTTTGAGTGTGTGAAAGTAGTGTGTGAGATATGTATGTGAACGTGTGTGAATATGAAGATAAAAGGCCGTGGGATTGTGGAATGCGACGGTTTGGCCAAACATATAGTTTAAAAAGGGTTTTTTGGATGGAAAATGGAGTCGCCACTTGGTATAGAGTTAGGGTGTACCAAGTCACCCAAAAAGTGATTTCTTGGAAAGAAAAGTAAAGAAACCCTTTTTAAATAATTTTAGGTCTACGTAACCAAAGAAAGGGATCGGGAGTCACATTTGATAAGGGAGAAGGCAAAGGCAAAGCCTAAGGCACTCCCTTACCCTAGCCAAAGCTAGTTGCGTGACTTAGCCCCACTTTTCCTAATTTCTTCTACCCAAAGTATGTGTTGCATGTTGGATATGACTAATGGATATGAAAAAAAATGCAATCCTAAATCTAAAATGTCTCTTATGAGGCTTTTTGGTCCCAATCACATGAGTTGTGATGGCCAATAACGAAAACTCTCATAGAGGTCACGGGTAATGCAAATGAAGACCCAAATATGAGTGCAAGTGTGAAAATGTGAGAAGAATGCAAAACAAAAACAAATGTAAGTGCAAGTGTGCAAATGTAAGAAAAGTGCAATGTGTGCCAATTGAGAAAATAAAGGTGTTTGTGTGCAAGTGGATGAAAATATGGTATAATAGTAGTAAATGCATCTAAGTACAACTGGGTGCAATTTGTGAGGTAGAAAATAAATAAGTGATAGGGAAAGAAGAGGAATGTGTGAACATGGCATGTGGAGTGAGAAAAATATAAGTAGTGAGAAAATGTGGATAAAGAAAGTGAGGAAGTGATATGATAAAATGAGAGTGTATGAACCTAGAGGAGTGCATCAAGTCGGGTACGGGAATGACTTCTAACTTCATGATTTTAATTTCCCTTTGATTAGAAGGAAGAACTAGCGTGCTAAGGCTATTTTGTAGCCACACTCGCTCGTTTCCCTTACCGAAAGGGAACTCTCAAGCAAATGTACCCTATAACTAGCATGAGGATGCAAAAAACCTAAAATGAAGGGGAAATGATTGGAGGAGCATGCCAAATGCTATAAAACTAAGAAAAATGTATGAAATGTAGTGAAACATGCAAGTATGCACTAACGAGAGGGGACGGCCTATTGGGTCTAGCATTGGACTAGCCCTTTTCTAGAATTCTCTCACAAGCATTGGACTTACGAGAGCTCGAGGGAAAAGACCATGGCCAGCGTTGAACTAGCCACGGTGAGGCATTCATCCATCACATTCATCTACGACTATAGAAAGCAAGTAGACATGCCAATCACTTGTAAACACGTAGCACATAACACTTAGCATGCTCGACTAAATGCAAGAGCCTAATAAAGCAAATTAACACGTAGCAACAAAAGCAAGCAATCAAGCTAATGAACCTATTACATTGGCTAACTAAAACAAATGGGGAAGGGGAAAAGTGAATAAAAATGCTCTCCAAGCCCTATCTATTACAAGCCAAGAGGTGTACACATACCCCATAAAAGAATAACTTAATAAAAGCAAAAGTAAATGAAATGAATGAAAGGAATTAAGGAAAAACAAGGAAGGCAAAGTAGACATGCAATTCTCACTTAGCACGTTGGATCACATAGGGGAGAGACAAAAAAGATAAAAGAAGTTATACCTCCCTTGAGTTGATGCCCTAACGAAGCGAAATTACTAATTTACCTTCCAAAACAATAAAATGGTCAGGGTACCAATTTAATTAAGAACGTTAAAGAAAATATGCAAAACACGAGCTCACTTGGTCATAAAGCTCCTAAAATCACGAATTAAGTGCAATTAAACAAAGCATGGTAATTAATTAAAGCAAACAAGCAATGAAGTTGCAAAAATCAAAGATGCGAAGGATCAAATTGATGAGAATATTCAATTGGTTGGGTCATGGTGAAACAAAGGGAGACTTGGGGGGCCAAAGTGTAATTTTCAGCAATTATTCATGCATGCAAAATGAAAACTTCCAGCAAACTGACGCTTCCTTTAGGTTCTACCATTTTCTGCTGCAAAATTTGCAGCTTGTGAGCAAACCAAAGAAAAAGCAACCATCATTTACACCAGATTTAAATGTACAAACAAAGTGATGAAACCAACTTGTGAGCTATTGCGGGAATAAAAACACGAAACTAATGCAGCTTCAGGCAAAATAACATGAGAAAAAACTTCTGCAATTTTTCTGTTGTAAGTTCGTAGCTCCGGCTCACGTGAATGATATAAAACATTGTACAAAAACTCGTTGTTCATCAACTTAACTCACCCGCCTTTCCAAACATCAATCTTAACATTGATCAAACATAGTTACCTAGGTGGAGAGGATTCAAACTATCCCAAACTGAGAAGATTCAAACCGAGAAAGCGAGGAAACAAGCAGAAGAAGCATTTGACATGTTAACTCTCGGACCATGAAGCAAATAAAGTACTAGATATCTACACAGAGAGTTCCGAGATAAACAACACGCAACCATGAAGGTACTTATGGTGAACAGGCTCATAATATGCCAATGGAACGACAGAGATCAATTCCAGACTTTGAACAAGTCAAGAACCCCTCAGCGACAAAGGAAAAGGCCGCTGCTGCAACAAGACAGACAGCTCCACCCTTGTTGCTGCAATTTTCTTAGCAATCTTATCATTGATCATTTAGACACCAGATTTAACTAGCAAGATAGATGACTAAACCAGTTTTGGTGGGCTACTGCGGGGAGCAGGGAAAACAGCAAAATACAAAGATGAAACGCAGCTTTCCTCATTCAGCCAAGAATTCCAAACTTCCATTTTAACAAATCCAATGATAGAGCATTCTATGGGCGAGATTAAGGCAGTAAAGATGACCCAAAATTCATAAAACAGCATGAGTCACCAGAGATTACATGCATCAAGAAGATACTACAAAGCAAACCATTTAAGACACAGTAAACCCATTATGACTTAACTTTCTACGAAGAAAACAAATCAATAAAACACAAAACATTAACCTTGATCAACTAAAGGGAAATCAGCACAAACACAACCTTAACCTTCCTAAGATTAGGTTTTTACGAAACTAGTAAACAAGCAAACCACCAGGTTTCAGTTTGGGATTGAGACTGACTCTTTAGGCTCAAGATTGTCACTTTGGGGCCGTTTATCAAGCCACCAACAAGCATGAGAGAATTTCGATAAATGCAGAAACGAAAGAACAGGGAAAGGCTACCTTCACTTCCTTTGGTAGCAAAACAGCACCGGAATGGCGGAGCGATGGGCTTTAGCACGGATCAAGCGAAACTGGGGATCGTTTCACCTGCTGCTGTGGCTGCCTTCCTGATTCTGCACTACCTCCCTCCTTGCTTCTTTCTGGGCCGAAAGCTTTTCCTCTTCTCACTCTCGGTCTCTTTCTCTCGCCCTCCTCTCGGTTTTTTGCTTTTCTTTCTTACTTCCTGCCTCCGCCGCCCCCTCTAGTATTCCCTCAGCTGTCCAGTCGTCCTTCTCTCTCTGCTTTTTTCTTGCCCAGCTCTCCGACTCTCCCTCTTTTATCACTCTTCAAACCCTAGCCATCATTCAGATTTTCTCTTCTCAGCCGCGCCTCCCCCTCTTCTGTCCAGCTGCGGCTGTTCCTTTTATAGGAATCCCTAAGCCCCTAAACCCTCACCTCAAAGGTGAGGATGAAGAGTTAGTTTTACCCAAAAACATGAGCCCTCCGATTTCTTCATGCTTCTGTAATGCTGCATGCGCAGCTTTTTCCTCTTTTTTTTTTTTTTTTCAACCACTTAAATAGCCTAAAACCCGCTATCGGGTTTCCCCTTTTGTTTTTTTGTTTTTATAACAATGAACTAAATAAATAAAGAAAAATAACAATTTAAAATAAATTCAGATAAAATGAACAAAACTATGAATAAAAGATAAAAACAAAATGCTAATAATTTTTCTTCTTTTCTTTCTTTTTTCCCGAAAAATTCTATGCTAAAATGACTTAAAACAAAAATAAAAGACTAAAAGTAAATAAAAACTAACATGAAAAATAAAAATAATAGTAAATAAAAATACACTAAAAATTTGGTGTCTACATCATGTTTTGTAGGTTTAATGATTCAATCATCAAATGGCATGATTTGAGAAGATAATTGGATGATTGAAGATGATTTGAAGTGGTTTAAAGCGAATATGAAGTACAAAAAAGGAAATGCAATCAAGAATAGAAGGAAGCAAGTTTTCACAGCTTTGACACCTTGTGGTATTTTGTGACAGCCCCACCTCCCCCCAAGGCGAATCAAAGGGTTCGGCAGACTGCCTGCCCAGCTCTTGCCGGGACTCAATCGTTCACCACAGTCCTCACTTAAAACCTGAATAAAACCACAAGAATATTTACATTGCTATCTCAAAAGGGAGTACAAACATCGAATATACAAAGGTTTTCAATTCTGCATACATCCAACCCGTGCCAAGCACTAGGGCGAGAACCATTACAAAAAACAGAGATCTAGCCTGAGCTAGTCTATACAAAGCTCCCGTCCTGGCTCGCCTTCCCTTGTTAAGGAAAACAAAACTAAAGGAATGAGCTAAAAGCTCAGTGAGGTTCCGAACACATAATCAAACAATCAACCCAATACATTAAACATAGAGTATCAATAATTCGAGAAACATTTACAATGGAAAGCGATAATAACATATTCATTAAAAGGATACGGGCTCACAGGGAGCCATTCGTTCGTTCGTTCATTCATTCTCCTGTCATTCCCCTTATTCCTACAATCATTTGAAAATACATTTTTGTAGGTAAAACCCTCGTTCGTTCATTCATTTCATTCACCCCCCTCCTGGACGTTGGCCAGGCTCCACCCGACAACAAGGTAATACTCGAGTATACCAAATATTTACCCAGGGTCACCATATCGCCCGACCGAGTCCGCTTCTGGCTCGAGTCGATCGGTAAAGAAGGGCAAGGCCCAGTTTAGCCAAAAGGCTTACATCCATGCACAAGTAACGTTTCCATCATTAAATCATTGAAAATTTCACATTCATTTAGGTCGAGTGCGATAAAGTACACACTCGCCTAGAAAACTCGTTTTGAAAATCCTTGAAAGCACTTAACACCTTATCAAACAATAACAACAAGCCATGAAGTCAAGGGAAAATATAACAAACAAGGAACACTCACCTATTTACAAAAAAGAACATCCAAAGTATTCCTCCGGGTGATACCCTCAATCACCAAGGACCCCTAATATAACCAAGAGAAACTATCACAGTTCATTCATCAAAAGTTAAGTAATTCATAGAAAATCCGAATGCTTACTAGTGCAATACATAAATATGAGTTTTAAGGTGAAAAGTGTATATTTAGATTAGAGGACATTAGTAACTAAGAGTTTTCCCCCAAATCATACCAAAAAGGTTTTTAGAAAATTCCATTGAAAATAAATTAATAGTGCCACTTCAAAATACGGCCGGATATGAAAAGACAGTTGTTCAAATTTTCGTAAAGCTCTTCGTTCGGTCTGAACCTAACTCATATGCAAAGAAATAACGTATAACAAGTGTCTTGGGTAAAATCATATGAAAAGAAAGCTAAACAAACCCTAACAATAACCAAAAGAAAATTTTACAGTTAAACCCTCAAAGTTTAGGTGAACCAAAGAATATCCAAATATTTACTTGTACAAAGTATAAATATAGTTTTAGAAGTGAAAAGAGTACATCTACCTAGCCCTCAGGTGCAAATTTGGGCAGCACGCCCTTTGTATTTACCTATTTTCCAGCTATTTATGGCTTCATTTGTTCCTCAATCAGTCCCAAAGTCATTCACAATGTAAGCTCATTATAATAGCCGTTCAATAGGCTCAAAGTCATATAAGTACAAAATCAAGCTAGGAACATGTGCGGAAATGAAGTTTAAGTTGGAAAACAAAAGACAAATTTGACGTCGCTTAGCATATCGGACACAACTAAAGCTACACTTATCGGATTGGAATAAAATTTAGACTGTTTCGAAGCTAAGACAAAGACCTACAACTTTGATGACGACCACTTAGTCCAGTTCGTAGTGTAGCTAGGTCAGAATTTCTTATTACAAAACCAGAATCTCACATTAGGGCTAGTTAACCGCACTATCCGTAAACGACAATAACTCAGGCTACCGAAATCCAATTGAGGTGTATCTTATGGCGTTTCGAAACCAAGACATATACCTACATTTCTTATGAAGGCCTCCAAAGCTAAATCATGCATTTTCAGAGTCAAAAATTGAAATCTCCACGAAGACGGAAAACTGTCCACGAAACAGGGCTAATGGGCAGTCAAGGGTATTTTGGTCATTACACATGATACAGTGCTCCGATCAGCCTGAAACTTTACAGGAAGCTAGATAACTCAATTACAAACAACTTTCATGTTTTGGGAAAGGGCTGATTCGGTCTCTAACATGCCCAAATAAATCCGGTCAGAACAGGGCAGATTTAAAACCCTAAACCTGGAATTTCCGCACAAAACTGAAATTTTCCGCAACCAACTACAACTAATATATAAAAGCCTCATTTTACACCATATCAAACCATTATTCATGGCGAGCCACTAATGATCATATAAAATCAGAAAAATCTCCAATACAATCTGAAATTAAACTAATTCTACCTCAAACCATAAAATCTTCTGTCGCGCCCCACTTTTTGATCGTAGAAAAGTGTTGTGGAGTGGTGGTGTGAGTGTGTGTGATATACATGCGAACGTGTGCGGAATGAAAAGTAAAAGGCCATGGGACTTAGAATGCGACGATTTGGCCAAGTGAAGTTCAAAAGGGTTTTTTGTATCAAAAATGGAGTCGCCACTTGGTATAGAGTTAGGGTGTACCAAGTCACCCAAAAAAATGAAATTTTTAAAGAAAAAAGTAAGAAAACCCTTTTTAAACAACTCCTAGTCCACGTAAAACAAAGAAAAAGGTTCGGGAGTCACATTTGACGAAGGGGAAGGCAAGGATAAAAATCCAAGGCACCCCTTCGACCTAACCAAGGCTAGTTGCGTGACTTAAGCCAATTTTCCTAATTTTTCTACCCAATGTATGTTCGCACGTTGGATATAACTGAATGCAAAACGGAAAGAAAAATGCAATCCTAGACTCTAAAATGTCTCTTGTAAGGTTTTTGGTCCCAACCACATGAGTTGTGGCGGCCAATGAAGGAAAACCTTATAGAGGTCGATTAATGCAAATGATGGCTAAAGTGCAAGTGTGCATGTGTGCGAAAAGGTGCACGTGTGAAATTGTATAAAAATCCAAGTGTTTGTGTGCAAGTGTATGAAAAGGTGCATGTGTGAAATTGTATGAAAAATCCAAGTGTTTGTGTGCAAGTGTATGAAATATAGTGATAAGTGCATATAGGTGTAATTAAGTGCAATTTTGTGAAGTAGAAATCAAAATGAACAATAAGGAAAGAAAAATGTGAATTGAAAAGGATGAGTAAGTGATAAATGAGAATGAATGAACCTAAGGGAATGCATCAGGTCGGGTATGGGAATGACTCCTAACTTTTCGACTTCGATTTTCCCTTTGATTAGAAGGCGAGACTAGCGTGCTAAGGCTATCGAGTAGCCACACTCGCTCGTTTCCCTTACCCAAGGGGGTTTCTCAGGCAAATGGACCCTATAACTAGCATGAAATGCAAAGGCCTAAAATGAAAGGGAAAAGGTTAGAGGGACATGCCAAATGCCATAAAAAAAACTAAAAAATGCATGAAATGTAGTGAACATGCAAACATGTACTAACGAGGGGAAATCCCTAAGGGCCTAGCGTTGGACTAGCCCATTCTATGAATTCCGACTAGCGTTGGACCAGTGGAAACGTACATTCATTCATCACATTCATTCAGGCTATGGAAAGCGAGTAGACATGCCAAACACTTATAAACACATAGCACATAACATTTAGCATGCTCGACTAGATGCAAGGCCCTAACAAAGCAAATTAACACGTAGTAACTAAGCATGCAAGACACATAAGACAATTAAAGCCTTAACTATTACATTTGCTAGCTAGGCACATGTCTTCAAGAGGTCTTCATCAAATGCTCCTCCAAGCCCTATCTATTACAAGCCAAGGGGTGTACACATACCCCATAAAGAATAACTTAAATAAAAAGCAAAAGTAAATGACATAAATAAAAGGAATTAAGGAAAGGCTAGGAAAGTAAAGTAGACATGCAATTTTCACTTAGCACGTTGGATCACATAGGAGAGACAGAAAAAAGATAAAAGAAATTATACCTCCCCATTCATGACGTTGATAGAGTAAAAGGACTCAATTTGGACTAGGGTCACCAAAAAAGGGATAACTTAGGCTAAAACCATCAAAGCAAAGGATTAATGCACCAATTTAGCGGTAAAACATATATAAGCTAACTTGATTCCATCTACATCGAATCTTTGTTCAATTGTAATTAAAGAAATGCATAATGACCAAGGAAAAATGGAATAACTCATCAAAACTCCCAAATATAGCAACTAATGGAAGCTCAAAACGACCTTTAACCAATCAATCAAATCCAAATGCAATGCTTAAAAACTTCAAAGGTCCAAAAAGCCAAATAACGACTCAAATTACAATCAACTTAGAATTCAATTGCAAGGGATTGGAATGTAATTGGACCTTTGTGACATTGCTGCAAAATCATAGGGACCAAATTGATTAATTTTCTCAATTTTCTGGGTCATAGTGGCATAAGGGGAAACTTGAGGGGTCAAAGTGCTACATTCAGAATTTTCCCATGCATGCATACGTTAGAAAAACTGAAACTTTCTTTACTTCTGCAAAATCCTGCTGCAATCCTTTACAGCTTCAAACCATGCGTATTTCATTCCAGAAAAATGCACAAAGTTCATTTGTTTGCCAACCCAACTCATAGAAATCCCAAATCATCAACTTAGGCCATAATCATCTATCATTAGTGATCCCAACAGAGTATCCAAGCAAGAGAACAAAGAAAGAAACAACAGAGGTTCTCAATCTTTGCTCAACTCAACCAAACCAGAATGTTCAGCAAAACATATTAAAAAACTGGACCACAAAGCAACCAAAATATTAGACATCTGTACAAGAAAACGCAAGGCAACATCATACAACCCATGAAGATGCTTGCTGCAACTTAAACCATTTAGCAGCCCACGCAGCTCAAGAACAAACGAGACAGAGCCGTGACATGCCAACAAAGGGAGGAAAGAAAAACTATGAAAAACTAGCAAGTTGGAACTTATCCATGAGCTCATTTCTGCAATGTCTCAGCTTCCATATACGCAGGAAGATAACCATGAGCCAAAAGAAAAAGAAAAAGAAGAAACTGACCAAGGGAACATAAACCGAGTTAAAACCATTTCTGCTTGTTCCAGCTTAGCTACATTCATGCATTTCAACTCAAACAAGTTCCAATTTCCAATTCTTATCAAGCTCGTCATGCATGCCATGGTTTTCAACATTTAATCAAAACACATGCAAAACTGGAATATTTTCATGCAAAATGGTTTGGAGCTTCAGCAAAAAAAATGCTTTTGAGCTTCGGCACATAGCATGGTAGATGCACTCAAGCATTTCGAATCACAAACCCATGCTCAAAACCCTGTTAAGCTTCTCATGCATACAAACTACAACTTTCGGTCAAGGCTGGAATTACTATCTAACAAGAACAGCAAAGTTTGGAACCGCAATGGAAGAAAATAGCAAGACACAACCGTAAATTTCTGGTGCAGCAAAATGAATATGCATTTTCCAGCAGGTACTTGGTTGGTCTTAAATCCGAATTTACCTCGGTTAAAACATTGTGTTAAGTACCCAAAACTAACATGCAAGGCTACTTAATGAAATTACTATCATTTCTAGTTCAGATCAAGTTCGGACAGCAACTATAAACATCCACAAATCCAGAAATTCATTCGGCTATTCTCGGATGATCTTGCATGCAGCAGATTTTTTTTGTTCATTTTTATTTCTTGCTTAACCGAGCTAATGAGCTGCATGCAAAGCTTAATCATCTTGTCTTAAGTTAGTTAATCACATTTATAAGTTCAGATTGCCTCAGGGAAACAAAATTAAAGCTGCATTATCACAATCAACTCACGGCAATTCCATTTCCTTCCAAATCAGATTTTTTTTTATGCTTCGATTTTGTCATCCGAACGCACAATCTTCACATGCAAGCTTTAATCATTTTATTTTTACTTAGCTAATCACAATTGCATGCTCAGATTATCACCAATAATCGAATTCAGAGCTGCATTATTCTAATCAAGCTCTCGGCAGAACCATTGCTTCCTAAATCAGATTTTTCACTGCCTTAACTTATCATCCGAAGGTACAATATTACATGCATGTCTATAACCAGCCTAATCTACCTCTGATCAATGCATCTCAATCCAAAAAAAAAAAATTACCTCAGATCGCAGCTCACTCACGCGACGGAGAAACTGAAATTTCTCCCCTCTCGGCTCGCTTGCGGACTGAATGGTTGGTGCTGGTTGGATGTTGCAGCTGCGGTGGTTGCAGTTGGTCACGGTTGGTGGAGGTGAATTGCAGCTGGTTGAAGTGAAGGTGGAGAGTGCAGCAGCGGCTCGCACACTGTCTCTTCCTTTCCCCCTCTCGATCAGTTCCAAAGTTTCTAGTTCTCACGGCTCACTCCTCACTCTCAGCCAGAACAGCAGAGCTGTAGTTCGCGCGCTTCCCTCTCTTTCTCTTCGATGATAACTAGGCAGAGGGTGTGAAGTGAAGCTCTACTGGAAGCTCACTCACGCGACAGAAACTGAAGTTTCCTTCCTCTCCTCTCGGCTGGCTTACGCACGCGATGGTTGGTCCTGGTTGCGGTGGTTGTAGCTGGTGGAGGTGAAGGTGTAAATGGAAAGCATGCACGGTCTCTCCCTTTCTTTCCTCAGGCTTGCGGACAGAAACCGAAAAGATTGCAGCTCGCGGTTTTCTTTTCTTTCCTCTCGGATGCGAGATGCGGCTCCCTCTCTCTTTCTCTGGTCGATGATCACGAGGTGGGGAGGAAATGTTGTAGTGGTCTGGGTTTTGAAGTGGAATGGTAGAGAGAAAAAATGGTGCACGGCTAGAGGAGGTTGAGTATATATGTGATAATGGAAGATGGAACCGGCAATAAGGATGGAAGGTGCTAGTATATGAAGTGGAAAAATGGATTCGGCCGAAATGGAGTTGTGATTTTTTTATTTTGATTTTTTCCTTTTTTGAAATTAATTGAATAAAACTGATAATAGAAAAAGATAACAAACAACAAAAACAACAAAAAAAAAGTAATTTAATTAACAATGAGTAAAAACTAAATAAACTAGAATCAACAAAACACAATTTTCCATTTTTCATCAATTTTCATCATTTTTCTTTTCCTCAACTTAATAATTTAACAAAAATAATAGTAAAACTAAATAAAAACAACAATTTTAATTACAAACACATCAAAGTAAACAAACTAAAATAACAAAATTACCATTTTCGATTTTTCTTTCATTTTCATCATTTTTCATCATTTTTCCCTTCTTTTTTTTCACGAATTTTACGTTAAAACTTAAAACTAAAACTAAAACTAAAACGTGAACAAAATTAATATGACAAATAATTAGCAAATAAAAGACAAATAAAAAGGTAACAACTAAAATGCAGACAATCTAAAACAAAATCATGAATTAGATGCAACATACAAATTATTTAAAAATTTGGTGTCTACAATTAATAGTAGACTAAGAAAAGTTAATTGAGGGATTAGATGTGAGTGAGTTCAAAATTTTGCTTTTACCGCGCGCACGTTAATAGTTTCTCGAAAGTCGCACTGCGCGACTAATTGGAGATTTGAGGAATTAATTCTAGACTCGTAAGTGTGAGTAATTACAATGTTAAAGGAATTACATTGGAGGATTAGTGCATGAGTGTATCAATTCTGAGAGAAAACGGTGGTACGAAACCCGAGCGCGACACTGTTTGAAGTTGACTTTTGCAAAGCATCTTGGCCACAATTTTTTAAAGCTTCCAAGACAAGATTCATACCTACCAAACACTCTCTCTTTCTCTCTTGGTCGGCCGAAATCAGCAAAGGAAAAGGAAGAAGAAAACTCTTCATTTCAAGCTTCCATCTTGCTAGCAAAACTTCATCCAATCTTCTAGTTCTTGAAGAATCACTCTAGCTTGGAGAAAGACATCACCTTGTGGAGCTTTTTGGAGGAATTGTGGTGGAAAATCTGATTTCTCATCTAGGGTTAGAAGTAACCCTTGAACTCTACCAATCTTTCCATTTCCTTCAAGAAATCATGGTTGGTTTGCATGGGTTTACAACCCTGAGCAAGGAATAGGCTAGCGGACTTGAGGTGTTTCATTTCTTGCTTTAATCTTTAGGCTAGCGGTCTTGAGGTGGATTATAGGTAGCTGACTTGAGGATTAAAGTGCTTGATTGTTGTGTTTATATGTTATTTGAAAGGTTCCCGGTAAGAAAATGAAGAGAAAGTTGGGAAATTGGTGAGATGTGTGCTGGCCGAAACTGTCCTGCCATTATCTTGCTTGCGTTTCAAAATTTTGATGGTTATTTGATTGTGAAATTGAGTGATATATGTTTTATATTGTGTGTAGAAAGTGTCTACCAAAAATCATTTCAATTGGTTGCTCAAAACTAGAGCTTTCGAAAAAGAAAGAAATCTGGAAATGGTGATCTGGGCAGCCGAACAGTACCTCTTTATTCGAATGTAACTTTCTGTGCAAAATTTTAAATTAAGTGCCTTTAGCTAAATTCAAATCTAGACATTCATAGCTTTCCAATGGTATACAACTCATCTTCTAGTTCGAACTGAGTGAACCGTAGTGATTTAACAAAGTTGACTGTTCTGTTGTAACTGTCTGTCCGAGAGGAATGGAGAAGCTGCGTCTTGTGGCTCTATTTTCTCTCATTTGTGAAATGATTTTGGAAATGACTCTTTCTGATGAAATGTATCATTTTGAACCTAGTTTCCAACGCCACCAACCATTCTTAATTTAAACTTGTATTGAGTGAGCTGTGGTCTGATTTCAAAAGTGCAACAAAGCTGGAAAACTGGACAGTTTTTCCCTTCTTGCTAGCCGAATGGTCAAACTTGTTTTGAGATGTTTTGTTTCGAAAATTTTGATGTCAATTGCTTAGTAAATGTTTATAGAAGCTTGGTTTCAAAATGGATCGAATTGAGGCTGATTTCATTGTGCAAAACGTTTGGAAAAGAAAGAAAAGCAAGAGGGCAGATATGCCTTGAAACATTTTTCGAAATTTGGTCGTTTCGTTAACGTCCTTCCCACAAGAGTTTTTGCATAAAATTTGATAGGGAAGTAGTCCACATATGGACGTTTAAGTGTACCAAAATTAGTATAATTTTAATACCATTTCGATACCCAAATAACACGCCAAAGATGGCTCTTCAAATCTGGAAATTTCTGATCATTGTACAAAATTCAGCCGACTTTAAGCTACGATATCTTGACGCTCAAAACTCTGAATTTAGTTCCGTTTGTTATGTTTGAAACCTTGTTTGGAACTCTTATTGTGTTAGGAATTTCAAGGGCTGATTCACTTTTTGTGAATTATGCCAAATTTCCAAAGATTGCTGGAAAACCAAGACTGGTTCAAACCTGTCTTCTTGGAACTGAAACTTTGAGCTGAAAAATGAGTGCTTTCCCTTTAGAATCTTGGAAAAGTGTCTTTTATAAACTTTTAGTACTCCGAACCTAGTTTCCAACGTGTAGAGTTTTCCATTTTTGGACATGCCAAACTCAAGATTTGATTTTTTCAAGTTTGTCACTTAAAACTGAAATTTCCCGATTTCTTATGAAATGAGCTTTTGAAGACTCGTTACCTTATCTTGATAACGATGGACTGTTTTAAACTCAATTTCATGGAAAAGGCAAGTATCTCTTGGGACTTTGACTCCTCATTTTTGAACCTCGATTTTCGAGAGATTAAAGTTCTCTTTTAGGGCATTGACCTAATCTAAACAAGTGTACATTCTTTCTTGGTTAATGCATGGTTGTGAGTGAAAGTTACTCATATTTGCTCAGGCACTCAAGAGGATTTTCAAGAGAATCTCGGAGCGGACGCCTAAAAGCTTACTGGCTCACTTACTCACTTTTTGACTTGGTGAGTGTCAAGTGTATGAAGTGTTGCTACGTGCTTAATTGTTCTCATAAATTGAGTATTTTGAAAGTGTCGAGTCGAGTGTGTACTTTATTGTACTCATTCTCTCTTAAGTGAATTATATTTGAATTGTATGAAGTGAATTGCTAAGTGAATAAAGTGAAGTATCGCAATAGTGAATCATGCTATGGTTGAATCAATGTCGATTGGAGTGAATCTCCTTGACTTAAATTTATAATAGTAGGGAGCACCCAAACTCATCGGCTGACCTTGCGACTCGAGCCGGCATGGGCTTGGTCGTGAAGCTTGGTGAGTTATGAGAAAAATTGTATAAACTTGATCTATTTGAGAGATCTCGCTTGGCATACTCGAGTAGTATCGCCTTATATAAAAGAAGAGCGGATCCGGAACAGGGGGTGTAACGGTGAACGGGGAAGAGTAAGTGAAGTTCTACGGACTTAATACCCACTCGGTTGACGGAGTGTCATCACGGGGAAGTATTTGATCAAGCCTTGGCGAAGCAAGTGGAATCTAGCTCCTGAGAGCTCCTGTATCCTTATTGAATTTGTGTTATTATTATTTATGAATTACTTGAACTTTCTTGTTTTAATTCTCGTACAAATGTCATGATTATGTGAACTAAGTGTTTGCATGTTTTCTTGGCCTCACTGAGCGTCAGCTCACCCCATTAGCTTTGTTTTCCTTAACAGGAGTTTGGAATGGAAAGAATTTTTGGAGAAGCCGATTTGATTATTTTTTATTAGTATTTTGGGTTGTATTTAATTAGCCGACTTCTAGTGATTGTGTGACGGCCCCACCTCCCCCTAAGGCGAACCAGAGGGTTCGGCGGGCCGCCTGCCCAGCTCTCGCCGGGACTCAGTCGTTCACTACATTCCTCAAACAGATTACAAGATAAATCTCAAATATTACATCACATTCTCCAATAATTACATGTCATAAGTGAAGCGGAAAC
>NW_020861476.1:41008-89164 GCF_003713205.1 Coffea eugenioides
TCACATGTTACGGTATGCATGAATGAGGATTGAAATACTATAAAGTAACCCTACCATGTAAATATCTGTGTATACTAGATTCAAAAATAGGAAGCTCATCTTTGTGAGGAAGCAAGACCTATACATGTTGGTTCAGTTTCTTTTCGTGTCAACTTGTTTCATTTGGTGATTTGAATTGGCCTGATTGGTGAAGTAAGGCTTGATCAATGTCACAGATGCATATTCTAGAGAATAAAATTATTAGCTAGGAAGCATTTACTAATTTTAGTATATAGTTTGTCCTACTTTTCTGTTTCATGGAACTGTGCATATTAGGAAAATTACCAACTTGGTCTTCTTTAATTTGGTCTCACAACTTGTCGTAAAAAAACAATTTAGGCCGCTGATTATGGAAAAATGACGAATGCAAGACAGGTGGAAAACTCCAGTGAGATAATGGGAGAGGTCAAGCAAATATCACATGCGCGATAGACTATCGACAGATTTGCTATATGGGTCCTTTGTGTTTGGACTCAAAATAAATGCGGTCTGGAGATGCAATACTTTAGCGGTTTTTCATTATTGGTCCACTGTATTTGAACTCATAAGGCTAGTTAGTCCTATATTTTCAAAATAGTGGATCAATTTAGAACAATAAACAGCATTTGACTATAAACTAAAATTCAGAACTGTGATCTTGAATAGGTCGACTTCGATGAGTAATAATGATATGATAGAGCAAGTTGTCCAAGTTTCAAGTTTTGACTCGGTGTGGGTTCCCAACGTCCAATCACACGAGCTTGTGCTAAAAAGGTTAAAGATTCACTTCAAGCATTAGTTCATTAACATTTATATTCTATTGGGGAATGCAAGATTTCTCACTTGAGTTCAATTGAGGTGGCATCGCCTCATTGATCAATTGCTGGTAACCCTCTAATTGATTCCAAATTGACGAGGTGCTGCCTTATGATTGGTCAATTAGTGATAGTTCTCCCAATTGCATATGAAAATAGTGATGTGGTAAGTTTTGATTGGATGGATGATGCTAAAATTTGGCCTTTTATTTTCAACATAAATCTTGTTAACAACAAATTGGGCTCCCTTTTTTTTATTGTCCAACAAATCATTTTTAGCTACCAATTTTTAGCAATTAATCATTATTAATAGCTAATTGACAATATCATTTTTTTGTCTCCTAACAAACCACATTTAATTATCGATTTTTTGCTATTAATTATTTTTTCCAACAAATCACATTAACAAAATTTTGGGCTCCTTTTTTTGTTGTCCAACAAATCACGTTTAATTACCAATTTTTTGCAATTAATTGTTAATAACTAATTAATAATGTCATGTTTTTGATCACCCAACAAATCACATTTAATTAAAATTTTTTTGCGATTATTAACAAAAAAATTGACTTCTTTTTTGTGGTTGCCCAAAAAGTCACATTTAATTATCAATTTTTTTCAATTGTTATAAAAAAGTCCTCTTTTATCGAATTGTTCATAATTAATTGTTAATTAATTAATTAATATTTTCACTTTTTATTGCCTAACAAATCACATTTAATCACCGAATTTTTGCAATTATTAACACTTTTTTTGTTACCAAATGAACCACATCTAATTACCAAACTTTTGCAATCAACTGTTAATATTTTGGATTTTTTTTGGCATGTGGTTGCCCGCAAGTAATTTTAATTACTATTTCTTCAATCCATAGAATCTAAAGGTGCATGCAATTGTGAGCGTTTTTGCTAACATGGCAACCAGTGATAGGCTGGGGTGAGAAAATCACGAGTATAGGTTGGAGAACATTTGGCTTGTTTATGGTTGTTTTGCCCAAGACCTTTTTTTCCCCTTCTTTTTCGCTTTCTGAATAAACATGTGGTGGGTAGACTTCCTTTCTTTGTATTAGCATTTTTTGGTGGGATTTGACAGGGGGTTGGGCTCAATGCATCAGAAGTCTCTTCTTCCCCTCTTTGTTCGTCGACCGTCTCTCTCTAAAACTCTTATAGAGGCTCTTTCTCTCTTTTTCTTCATCTTCCAACTGAGAACAACAATGAGCTAGATGGTTTTCTTCATCTTCCAGCCTCTCTCTTCTTCTTAGAGAGGCTCTTTGTTTTCAAGTTTTTCCTTCCCTATCAAAACTTATTTAGCCCTTTATTTTTTTAAAATTTTTTCTTTGTCTAACATTCATAAATTTCTGATCTTACAGGTGAAATATTACAAATTTCCTCCACCATCTTAATCAGATTTTGAAAGTTTTTGTTGATCCCTTATTAAAAACAAGTTTTATATGGTTAAATGTGCTTTCCTGCATCCTTCCTTTTCTATTAATGACCTCTTCTTGTTTTTCTTGCCATATGCATAACCTGAATCGAGACCTTTTCGGTTGTCCTAAGTTCCCATTGCCCGTGGTTAGCTGTCGAAGTCCGATCTCAATTTTTCCCATGGCTATGAAGCATCAAAGCACATGTAAGAAATTTGAGGAATTTTTTCCCTAATGCCTTCTAATGTTGTAGGTCGAAATAATAGAAATATGTCTGCAGTTTGTCTTGCCTATGCCTTATTCACGTATCTTGCTGTCTACGTACTTCATTGCTATCCTATAAATGGTTATATGTAGGTAAATTGCTACTCTTGTGAGAACCCTCACTTAAAAATATAAATTCTCCAAAAAAATCGCTTGCATTGCCCTAAGACTAAATCACTGGAAAATTTGGGTAGGAGAACTTCACCACCTTAGTCTTGCAGTTTAACTGAGCATTATAACGGGTTAACCAATCCATGCCTATAATCACGTCATACCCCTTGAGGTCCAAACTTATCAAGTCTACCACCAACTTTCGTTCTCCTACCCAAATCTCACGATTGCCTATGCCTCTAGAAAATTAAAACCCCTAAGAAATGTAATTGCCTATGCCTCTAGAAAATTAAAACCCCATGAACAGAATTACCCAACTCATGATTTGGAATTGGCCGCTGTAGTTTTTGTCCTAAAGAAATGGAGGCATTACTTATATGGGTGACATTTGAGGTTTATACTAGCCATAAGAGTATGAAATATCTATTCTCTCAGAAGGAACTAAACTTGAGACAGCGTCGGTGGGTGGAATTTCTTGAGGATTATGACTGTACAATCAACTACTACCTGGGGAAGACCAATGTTGTAGCGAATGCCTTAAATCGGAAAGTTCAAGTAGCTGGATTAATGGTCAAGGAATGAAATTTGTTGGAAAAAGCGAGTGAATGGAATTCACGGTTGGACCGACAGAGAGTGATCTTGGGGAATATCACGGTAAAATCTGATCTGTTGGATTGAATTAAGGAAGCTCAGAAGAATGACCGAATGGTACAAAAATGGGTAGAAAAGGTGAAAAAAGGGGAAATCTCAGACTTTAATGTGAGTTTGGAGAGTATTTTGAAATTTTGGAATCGGATAGTGGTGCCGCAAAATGAAGTGATAAAAAGAGAGATTTTGGAGGAGGCACATAGATCTAAGTATACAGTACATCCCGAAAAGCAGTAAAATGTACCAGGGTTTGAGGAAACTATATTGGTGGGATAAAATGAAGAAGGAAATTGCTCAGTTTGTCCAAAAGTGTTTAATATGCCAACAAGTGAAAGCTGAACATCAGAAACCCTCAGGTCTTCTGAAGCCTCTTGAAATTCCTGAGTGGAAATGGGAACATATTACGATGAATTTTGTGTTAGGATTACCCCGTACTCAGAAAGGTCACGACGCTGTTTGGATAATAGTTGATAGGTTGACCAAGTCTGCTCACTTTGTGCTGGTAAATATGAAATATTTCTTGGAAAAATTGGCCTAACTGTACATGGACGAGATAGTGAGATTGCATGGGATCCTAGTAAGCATTGTTTCTGACAGAGATCCGCGGTTTGTGTATCGTTTCTGGCAACAGTTACAAGAAACTTTGGGGACTAAGTTGAATTTTAGTACCACTTATCATCCTCAAATTGATGGATAGTCAGAAAAAACCATTCAAACACTGGAGGACATGCTAAGGACTTGTATTTTGGATTTTGGTGGAAATTGGGGATAGTATATGGCATTAGTTGAATTTGCATACAATAATAGTTATCATTTCTCCATACAAATGGCACCGTACGAAACTCTCTATGGAAGAAAGTGCCGATCACCAATATACTGGGATGAAGTAGGGGAAAGAAGGGTTTTAGACCCAATTGGAGTGCCATGGATCGAAGATGCTTATGAGAAGGTGAAGGTGATACGTCAGAGGTTTCAAATAGCACAAAGCCAACAGAAGAGTTACACGGATAATCGACGAAAGGATTTGGAGTTTGAAGTTGGGGATATGGTATTTTTGAAGGTTACATCACTTCGAGTTTCACGATGGGAAAAGAAAAGAAACTTCAATCGAGATATGTAGGGCCTTTCAAGATTCTTCAACGAATAGGGAATGTGGCATATCGGTTGGAGTTACCAGCAAATCTATCCAGGATCCATGACATATTTTACGTTTCTATATTGAAGAAATATCATCCAGACCCCACTCATGTACTGAAGCCGATACAGATCTTAGATCGAAAAGTAAAGGAATTAAGGACTAAATAGATTGTGACGGCCCCACCTCCCCCTGGGCGTACCCTAGGGTTTAGCGGACCGCCTGCCCAACTCTCGCCAGGACTCACTCACTCATAGCTCAAGAAAAAAAAAAAACACACATCCTTAGAAAATAAATAACACACCCATTTCAAGTTAATATATATATATACTTTGATGCTCAAATCCAGATACAAAGCTTCTACACACCAAAATACTTCAAAGTGTTTACAATACGAGTACAATCAACCCTAGTCGGGTACTAGTGTGAGTACAATTTCAAAAGTCAAAATAACTAGACTACGCTAGCCTGTACGTCTCACGCCTCGCTCATACCCCCTGTAAGGAAAACAAATGACGTGGAATGAGCTAAAAGCCCAGTGACGTTCCAAATAACAAGTTAACCCTTATTTAAAAGTGCAAGTCTCATGTAACAAAGTAATGAGCATGAAAAGTTCATAAAAGTGAGCAATAATACTTCAAATAGCAAATCTCAAAGTGAGCGAGTGTAAAAGTTTTCAAAAGAAACAATAATCCAATAAACAATAATCATTCCAAAGTATAAGGATACGGATGGCTCTCAGGAGCCAAAATCCCATTGCATCACCAGAGCTTGATCAAGTAATAGTTGACACTCCGTCAACCTTTAAGTAAGTAACCAATCCAGTAGAGCACCACTTATACTACTCTCCATCCACCATTCACACCCCCTATTGGGCTCAAAATCCTCAATAAATATTGGTGGTAATACTCGAGTATACCGATTAGTCGAGGAGATATCACTCCACTCGACATTACTAACTACCCATGGTTCGTTATCTAATCGACCAAGCCCTTGCCGGCTCGACTCGATTAACTAGCCAGTGGGGTTTGGGGTCCCCAAAACTCGATGAGATAACACTCCAATCGACTGAATTAAAATAAAAGTATGGAGATGGGAATGAGAGGCACCTCCCACTCGGATAGAGTGTGGTACATACTGCCGCTCCACACTTACAAATCAAGTACAAGTATATCAAGTTAATTGCAACAATAAACAAGTAGATATCATATTAGGGCAAGTGCGATAAAGTACACCCTTGCCCGATCAACAAATCTCGTATCATGTATTTTCATGGATCAAGTATTAAAACAAGTGTCCAGTTCAACCAGATATTTAGAAGCAATCACCAAAAGATGCGGTGCCTTTACAAGTTACGTTCGGGTATTACTCCGTGTGTGTGGAGTCCAAATCTGCGATAAAACATTGTTTAAGAGCTTTTGAAAGTAACTAAGGTTCGAAACTTAAACGTTTCGTTTAACGAGAATCACATAATTGAAACTTATTTGTAGAATATTTGTAAACTCATGCTCGCTCTTAAAACTTTCAAACTTGGAAACAACTATACTTTAAAATACCATTTGGGTCGACGAAATGGCGAAAAAGTATTTCTATTAGTCATAAATTTCATTTTTCCAAGGGTACAAGGTCGGCCAAGTTCTAACTTATATACCTTGATAAAAGAAGGTGCAAATATCCTAGATGGTTCAAGTGGTAATCGCTCTTAACCCTTACTCAAGTTACAAGTATGTCTACCTAGCCCTTGAGCGTAAATTTGGGCAGCACGCCCTTTGTACTTACCTATTTTTCCAGCCATTTACGGCTTCATTATTTTCCTCAATCAAACCCATAGTTACACACAAAACAAACTCATTTCAATAGCCGTTCAATAGGCTCAAGGTAATACAAGTACAACAATCAAGCTAACGACATGTGCGGAAATGAAGTCTAGCAAAAGACAGATTTGACATGGTTTTGCGTAACGGACACAACCGAGGCTACGCTTATCGGATTGAGGTGAAACTTATACCGTTTCGAAGCTAAGACACAGGGATACAATTTTAATGAAGATCTCTTAGTCCAAATTCCAGTGTAACCCAGTCAAATTCCCAATTCACAGAACCAAACTCCTACTAATAGACCAGTTAACCGTACTACCTTCAAATGGCCATATCTCAAGCTACCAAAGTCTGTTTAAGACGTTCTCGGAGGCATTAAAAAGCTAAGACAAAGTACTAAAACTTTCATGTTTTGGCTAAATACTATTTCAGTACGTATACAGGTGAACAAACGCAACCAACTTAGTGTACTGTCAAAACTGTCCACTGACTTTACTCCTATGGCAGTCAGGGTATTTTCATCCTTTCACATGCTACTTTGCTCTGATCAAGCTGAAATTTTGTAGACAACCATAAAATATGATTCTCTACAACTTTCATGTTTTGTGCTAAGCCTAATTCTGCCTCTAACATACTCAAACAGAAATGGGCAGAACTGAACCATAAGAAATCTCAATTCTGGAATTTTGTTATATGCAAGCTATAATTCATATTTTTACCTTAAATCTACCACTACTTCTCCTTTACAAGATTATATACCATATATACACATCATATAACACCTAACCCACAAGAAACCCTAACTCAAAAGTCATCCCTCTAATCATCAAAACCATTTGAAACAAGCATCACAAGCACAATACTAACATTAATACCCAGCTTAATCATGATTAATGGAGAAAGAAAGGTTGATCAGCCATTATACCTCAAGACAAGAGCTTGCAAGAATGATCCTCCACCTCTCCTTGAAATTTTTGGTTCCTTAAGTTTCCCAAGCTTCCAAATTAGTGATTTATCGATTTAGTTTTTCTTGGTTGCACTCAAAAGGTTGGATTCAAGGTTGAAGATTGAAAACTCTCCTCACTCTTTTGCCTCTCCTTGCTCTCAGCCAAAACAGAAAGAAAATGAGGGAAATGAGCTGAAATGAGAGATAAGAAGGCAAGACAAAAGGTTGGTCAAAGAACCATAGGTGGTTCACACTTGTCATCACCAAAACCAACTAAAATTTTATTTTCTTTTCCTTGCATTTTGGCCACATATTTTGGTTATATGGCTGAGGATGAGGGGGATATTTTGCAAAAATATCAAGGGTATGTGGTGGTAGGGAAGTGGTGCTCAAGTGGTGGGTTCAATCGGTAATGATCGATACCCGTCGGTTCGAGCCGTTTTCTCTTAAATCACGTATACTGGGGTTTTTACCTTCTAATCACTAACTTATTATTATCACTTCAAATCATATAATATTTCCTCATCCCAAAGTCACTCTTACCTACCAAATCTGATCCTCACTCCGTACCGAATAGTCACACTACGAAAAAACGTGAAAACCCTAATTCAGCTAACTTAAAAAATGAAAAGTGAAACCCTACTTTCTAGGTTCATTTGCACTTATTGTGGGGTGATTGAGTAGTAGGGCTATTATGAAGTAATAATTTCCAAATAAAATGGAATTTTTAAGAAAAATGTGAGGAATTTTACAATTCCATTGTTTACAATTAGGGTTTCGATTAAAATATAAGAGATTTAAGAAAACCGGTTAGTCACAAGTAAAAAGGTTTTTTTTTTCTTTTGATTAGAATTTAGGGTTTCTAATCTTTAAAACAAAACAATGTCTTAAAAGAAAAAAATAAAATATAGAAACCGTAATATCCTAAAAGTCGGGGCATCACAATCTCCCCTCCTTAAAAGAATTTCGTCCTCGAAATTCATTCATTTATTCGTAAATTCATATAGTTATTCGTAAATAAGTATAAGCAAAATAAAATAGCTATAAGGTTCAATAAAAGCATTTTCAAATCATAAAACGAAAATTAATAAAACACATTGAAAATAACACACTTTCTTTGTATATATCATAGCAATTCACACATCCTACGGGAGATTAACCCTAGGAATTGCTCAGACACTATACTTAATCAAAACTTGACGAAGTACAACCAAGTACGTACGCGTGACTAATCAGGGTCCCCAAATCTCACTCATATCTTCAATATATTCCAAGTCAAGACTATTCGAATCCCCCTTGCCTTGGCTTTCGCCATCCAAACTTATCCTCATATTACTCGGGATACCAACTTATCATAAAGGTATCACTCTTTGGTACTCGGGTACAGGAATCCGAAAATATGATCATTCCCCACCTGAGTTAGCTACGCTCAAGAGGAAATCAACCACTTTTGAGATTCCTACCCAACATACATATCTGAAGTCCCCAACAACAGACATTTATTTCACACTTAACAAGCCAATCCCCACAGTCCGAGAACCCTCTCCCGGCACGAGCTCGATAGGAGCTCTGACACCATCTGTGACGACCCCACCTCCCCCCAAGGCGTACCAAAGGGTTCAACGAGTCGCCTGCCCAACACTCGCCAGGACTCACTCACTCATAGATCAAGAAAAACGAGCACTTAGTCCTTCATACTTATTCACCACTCGGCCCAAACTCACTCCGCGCAGAGACCACGCGAAGTACGCTCTGATACCACCTGTGACGGCCCCACTTCCTCCTAAGGCGAACCAAAGGGTTCGGCGGACCGCCTGTCCAATTCTCGCCAGGACTCAGTCATACCTCAAGCAAAACCGGAAGAAAACCACAAGAACAAGTTTAATAACAATCCTCAACTTAAAGGAAAACTTATATACATATCTATCTCAAAATAAAGTACAAACTCAAGTATACAAAGGTTCTTCAATTCTTCAAACATCCAGCCCGTGCCAAACGCTAGGGCGAGAACCAATACAAAATTCAAAGAACTAGACTAGTTTAGTCTATACAGAGCTCTTGTCCATGCTCGCCTTCCCCTACTAAGGAAAATAAAACTAAAGGAATGAGCTAAAAGCTCAGTGAGGCTCCGAACACATAAGTAAACAAGAAGTCCAATGCATTAACCATAGATAACCAATAATTCAAGAAACATTTACAATATAAAGCAGTAATAACATATTCATTAAAAGGATATGTGTTCACATGGAGCCATTCATTCATTCATTCTCCATTCATTTCCTTATTCCTCCAATCATTTGAAAATGCATTTTTGTAAGTAAAACCCTTCATTTACATTACCACTTGTTCATTCATTTCATTTCACCCCCTTCCGGATGTTGGCCGGACTCTACCCGACAACAACGTAATACTCGAGTATACCAAACATTCACCCAGGGTCACCAAATCGCCCGACCGAGTCCGCTTATGGCTCGAGTCGATCGGTAACGAATGGCAGGGTCCAGGTCAGCCAAAAGGCTTACATTCATGTACATATAATCATTCAATCATTGTCAATTTCATATTCATTTAGGTCGAGTGCGATAAAGTACACACTCGCCTATAAAACTCGTTTTAGCAATCATAGAACGCATTTAACATGTTATCAATCATTCATAACACGCCATATAATCAAGGAAACATAACAAACAAGAAACACTCACCTATTTACGCAAAATAACGTCCAAAATATCCCTCCGGATAATACCTTCAGTCACCGATGAAACCTAAGATTAAGCGAGAGAGAATATTACAGTTCATCTAGCAAAAACAATTAGGTGAAATCAAAGAAAATCCGACTAACGACGCGAAGAACGTATAAAGATGACTTTAAAAGTGAAAAGAGGGCATTTGGACCTGAGGATGGGAATAAGTAAGGGTTTCACAAATCAAACACAAAACTAAACTAAAAAGGGTTATAGAAAATTCCAACGGAAAACACTTGGACCGAAGACAAATTAGAATCCAGCTAGATAGGTTAAAGAAATATTTTTCAGAATCGTTTATGTGGCTCAAAATCAACATATATTCAAGTAGATATTATATAACAAATGTATTGATGAAAATCATGTGAAAAGGAGGACAAAATACCTTAATTTCACACTTAAAACCTTCCTTGAAAGTAGTTTTCTCGTGGCCGAGAAAACCCTAATTCATACCTCTTTATTTTGGTAAGGGAGTAAGTAAACATTTGAAGTTCCAAACTGAAGAGGTATTATGTTTTAAAATGGTAAAACGGTTATGATGTTCGCCAAGCGAAAATATATAAGCTCAAATAGAGATGTAGCTCCTCGAACACCCTTCAGGAGAACCGATGTAGTTCTCAATGAAGTACGTTCAACTCGACATAAAAATCACATTTCCAAATCCACTCTAACACACTCAAATTACTAGAAAATAAACGGACAGCATTTCCCTATACCCACTTCACTTTCACCCTACCATCAAATACCAATTCGCATAGCAAGTAATCACAATCACATATAATATATTGGAGGCTCTTAAACCCCCTTAAAGTACAACTAATCGGAAGCTTAATAACCAACCATGAAAAGACCCTAAATTAAACCCTAAAACTGAAATTTTCGCACAACTGCTGAAATTTTCCGCAATTAACCACAATTGATATGCACAAGCTTCATTTTATACCACATCAAGCTATCATTCCTTGACCAACTAATACTAATCTTATAAAATCAGAAAATTCCCCAATAAATCAGAAATTGATCCAACTTTACTTAAAATCATGAAATCCTCTACAAAATAGCATAACTAACCTCTACCAGTCACCAATTAACCATTATTAAAGCAAGAGATACTTTATTATCCAACTTACCTCAAACTCAAGAAAGCTAGCAACTTAGAGCTTCCCTTTCAAAAACAACTCCACTAAGACCTTTGATCCTTCTTAGCTAGCACTTGTACGGAATAGTTTGTAATTCCACTGGTTAAAACTCAAGATTTGAGCAAAAATTGAAACTAGAAATGAAGAGCTTTCTGGGTTTTTCTCTCAAGACAACCGGTCAAGCAAGGAGCAAGAATGAAGATATTTCAGCCAAAAAAAGATAAGAATGAAGAAAAAGCAGCCAGTCAAAGCTGACTGCCGGAGGTGATGTCACAATCCTGCAGGTTTCTGGCTGGATTTTTGGCCGGATTCAAGGCAGTGGCTGACCAATTCTTTTTCAAATCCCTCAAGCAATCCGGCCAAGAACTGGCCGAATTTCCGGCCGGATTTGGTCCAAAACCTTTCCACAAAAAATTTTTCTTTTCCAAGCTCAAACGTTGCGCTCATCTGCTCTTCCAACAAAGATATATATATAGTCTCACACAATTACACTTGATATACACAATCACATGTTCATAAATATAGAATGAAAACCCTCCTTAAATATGGATAGCAAAAATGTTTTCATTTTAAGAGGGAAAGTGAACTTAAACAAAAATGATGAGAATATGTGAAAATTTTAGGGTTCTCACACTCTCTCCCCTTTAAGAAATTTCGTCCTCGAAATTTTTACCTTCAGTTGCCTCAGACGAGTCCGGAACTTGCCGGTTGTCAAAGGCATAAACCTTTACCGGTACATTGGTTCGATCCCCTCTTTCATTCGCTGGTTCTGTTTTGGTTCCATCCAGTGGTTGAGCACTACTCTCTCGTGACTGTTTCCTCGGACAGTTACTAACTTGATGATCACCATTTCCACAAATCAGACACTTTCGCCCTTTCCTCCAACAATTGCTTTCGGTGTGATTTGCCTTTCCACAGTATCCACAGACCAAGTGAGAAGCCACCTTTTGGCTTTCTTGAGACATTTCCCCATGTCCGATTTGACTTCCTTTTGTAGACCTTTCATCTAACGCCCCTAATGTCCATGGTGGGCGGGGTAAAGGGTTCCCTTTTTGCACTTTAGAAGGTACTATCATTTCACTAAATTCATCCAATACACTACCAGATGCACCCCTTTTCTGGGTTTGGGAGGCTTTTACATGTGCCTTTGCATTCTCAATTCTTTGAACTTTCTCAAGAGCCTCTGTAAAAGTATTAACTTGCACCACCACTAATGCCTCCTGGATTTTTAAATTCAATCCCTGTATGAACCGTCTTACTCTTCGCCGTTCCGTGGCTACCAGTTCAGAAGCAAACTTGGATAGTTTCGTAAATTTTGTTTTATATTCGGCCACACTTTGAGTTCCCTGTCATAGCCCAATAAACTCCTCCTCTCTCCTTTCTAGGACTAAAGGTGGGAGGTACTTCTTGTTATATTCTCTTATGAAATTCGCCCATGTCCATGCAGTCAGTTCTCTTTCCCACTTTGCTTTAATAACATTCCACCACGCTCGGGCCGGTCCTTCAAATTGGAACACTGCAAAGTTCACTTGTCTTTGCTCAGTGTAGTTCAAGGCTGTGAAAATATTAATCATGGCTTCTAACCACTGTTTAGCTATGTCCGGATCAGGCTCTCCAACGAATTTCGGAGGTACAAATTTTTGAAACCTCTCAAGAGCCTTATCCTCGCCTATCTCAGGGTTTTGGGGTTGATTCATTGGCATTTGGCCTTGTTGATCTACCAGTCATGCCAAGATATTTGTCATTTGTTGTATCGCTATGGCCATTTGGTCTCCGGCTTCAACCCTCGGTTCTTGTTCTTGCTCAGCCACTGTTTCTCTTTCTTCTCTTGGTTCTTGGGCTCGCTTAGCTCTACGGCCATGACCACGGCCACGACTACGTCTCCCCTCCATACTTTTTTCCCCTCTCTCTTTTCTTTTCTTTCCAAAAGGTAATTTAATAAATAAACGAAGTAAATTGACTAAAATTACAAGATCTAACGCACCAAATACGCAGAAAGACATATACACGACATAACACACCATATATACAAAGGGACATATCAAGTTAGACAGATAATCAAAAGCAGTCACTATCACACATGTAGGTATTAACATACCACAAACAAAGTCATGTAGTAACAATACAATGCAAATCAAAAGAAAAAGGTGATATAGTCCCAGTTTCCGGTAAAATAAACCCGTCCGGTCTCTCACGTCACTTTCTATCTAAACTAGACGTCCGTTGACCTCTTGTACTCATTCTAGCCAAACAAAGCCTGTTAATGTTCCCAAACTGCAAGTCTCAAGTACTTAGTATCGCCTCAACTCTGGAGTACTCGGTCACGAGAATCCGAAATAAGATAATCCACCTCTCGAGCTGGCCAGTCCCAAGAGTAAACTATCTACAATCGAAATTCCTACCTGACGTACCTATCTATGGTCCTCAGATACCATAGGGAATATTTAAGGCCTATAACCTTTATGATTCATAGCTTATACCCGAACGAGCACTTAGTCCTTCATACTTATTCACCACTCGGCCCAAACTCACTCCGCGCAGAGACCACGCGAAGTACGCTCTGATACCACCTGTGACGGCCCCACTTCCTCCTAAGGCGAACCAAAGGGTTCGGCGGACCGCCTGTCCAATTCTCGCCAGGACTCAGTCATACCTCAAGCAAAACCGGAAGAAAACCACAAGAACAAGTTTAATAACAATCCTCAACTTAAAGGAAAACTTATATACATATCTATCTCAAAATAAAGTACAAACTCAAGTATACAAAGGTTCTTCAATTCTTCAAACATCCAGCCCGTGCCAAACGCTAGGGCGAGAACCAATACAAAATTCAAAGAACTAGACTAGTTTAGTCTATACAGAGCTCTTGTCCATGCTCGCCTTCCCCTACTAAGGAAAATAAAACTAAAGGAATGAGCTAAAAGCTCAGTGAGGCTCCGAACACATAAGTAAACAAGAAGTCCAATGCATTAACCATAGATAACCAATAATTCAAGAAACATTTACAATATAAAGCAGTAATAACATATTCATTAAAAGGATATGTGTTCACATGGAGCCATTCATTCATTCATTCTCCATTCATTTCCTTATTCCTCCAATCATTTGAAAATGCATTTTTGTAAGTAAAACCCTTCATTTACATTACCACTTGTTCATTCATTTCATTTCACCCCCTTCCGGATGTTGGCCGGACTCTACCCGACAACAACGTAATACTCGAGTATACCAAACATTCACCCAGGGTCACCAAATCGCCCGACCGAGTCCGCTTATGGCTCGAGTCGATCGGTAACGAATGGCAGGGTCCAGGTCAGCCAAAAGGCTTACATTCATGTACATATAATCATTCAATCATTGTCAATTTCATATTCATTTAGGTCGAGTGCGATAAAGTACACACTCGCCTATAAAACTCGTTTTAGCAATCATAGAACGCATTTAACATGTTATCAATCATTCATAACACGCCATATAATCAAGAAAACATAACAAACAAGAAACACTCACCTATTTACGCAAAATAACTTCCAAAATATCCCTCCGGATAATACCTTCAGTCACCGATGAAACCTAAGATTAAGCGAGAGAGAATATTACAGTTCATCTAGCAAAAACAATTAGGTGAAATCAAAGAAAATCCGACTAACGACGCGAAGAACGTATAAAGATGACTTTAAAAGTGAAAAGAGGGCATTTGGACCTGAGGATGGGAATAAGTAAGGGTTTCACAAATCAAACACAAAACTAAACTAAAAAGGGTTATAGAAAATTCCAACGGAAAACACTTGGACCGAAGACAAATTAGAATCCAGCTAGATAGGTTAAAGAAATATTTTTCAGAATCGTTTATGTGGCTCAAAATCAACATATATTCAAGTAGATATTATATAACAAATGTATTGATGAAAATCATGTGAAAAGGAGGACAAAATACCTTAATTTCACACTTAAAACCTTCCTTGAAAGTAGTTTTCTCGTGGCCGAGAAAACCCTAATTCATACCTCTTTATTTTGGTAAGGGAGTAAGTAAACATTTGAAGTTCCAAACTGAAGAGGTATTATGTTTTAAAATGGTAAAACGGTTATGATGTTCGCCAAGCGAAAATATATAAGCTCAAATAGAGATGTAGCTCCTCGAACACCCTTCAGGAGAACCGATGTAGTTCTCAATGAAGTACGTTCAACTCGACATAAAAATCACATTTCCAAATCCACTCTAACACACTCAAATTACTAGAAAATAAACGGACAGCATTTCCCTATACCCACTTCACTTTCACCCTACCATCAAATACCAATTCGCATAGCAAGTAATCACAATCACATATAATATATTGGAGGCTCTTAAACCCCCTTAAAGTACAACTAATCGGAAGCTTAATAACCAACCATGAAAAGACCCTAAATTAAACCCTAAAACTGAAATTTTCGCACAACTGCTGAAATTTTCCGCAATTAACCACAATTGATATGCACAAGCTTCATTTTATACCACATCAAGCTATCATTCCTTGACCAACTAATACTAATCTTATAAAATCAGAAAATTCCCCAATAAATCAGAAATTGATCCAACTTTACTTAAAATCATGAAATCCTCTACAAAATAGCATAACTAACCTCTACCAGTCACCAATTAACCATTATTAAAGCAAGAGATACTTTATTATCCAACTTACCTCAAACTCAAGAAAGCTAGCAACTTAGAGCTTCCCTTTCAAAAACAACTCCACTAAGACCTTTGATCCTTCTTAGCTAGCACTTGTACGGAATAGTTTGTAATTCCACTGGTTAAAACTCAAGATTTGAGCAAAAATTGAAACTAGAAATGAAGAGCTTTCTGGGTTTTTCTCTCAAGACAACCGGTCAAGCAAGGAGCAAGAATGAAGATATTTCAGCCAAAAAAAGATAAGAATGAAGAAAAAGCAGCCAGTCAAAGCTGACTGCCGGAGGTGATGTCACAATCCTGCAGGTTTCTGGCTGGATTTTTGGCCGGATTCAAGGCAGTGGCTGACCAATTCTTTTTCAAATCCCTCAAGCAATCCGGCCAAGAACTGGCCGAATTTCCGGCCGGATTTGGTCCAAAACCTTTCCACAAAAAATTTTTCTTTTCCAAGCTCAAACGTTGCGCTCATCTGCTCTTCCAACAAAGATATATATATAGTCTCACACAATTACACTTGATATACACAATCACATGTTCATAAATATAGAATGAAAACCCTCCTTAAATATGGATAGCAAAAATGTTTTCATTTTAAGAGGGAAAGTGAACTTAAACAAAAATGATGAGAATATGTGAAAATTTTAGGGTTCTCACACTCTCTCCCCTTTAAGAAATTTCGTCCTCGAAATTTTTACCTTCAGTTGCCTCAGACGAGTCCGGAACTTGCCGGTTGTCAAAGGCATAAACCTTTACCGGTACATTGGTTCGATCCCCTCTTTCATTCGCTGGTTCTGTTTTGGTTCCATCCAGTGGTTGAGCACTACTCTCTCGTGACTGTTTCCTCGGACAGTTACTAACTTGATGATCACCATTTCCACAAATCAGACACTTTCGCCCTTTCCTCCAACAATTGCTTTCGGTGTGATTTGCCTTTCCACAGTATCCACAGACCAAGTGAGAAGCCACCTTTTGGCTTTCTTGAGACATTTCCCCATGTCCGATTTGACTTCCTTTTGTAGACCTTTCATCTAACGCCCCTAATGTCCATGGTGGGCGGGGTAAAGGGTTCCCTTTTTGCACTTTAGAAGGTACTATCATTTCACTAAATTCATCCAATACACTACCAGATGCACCCCTTTTCTGGGTTTGGGAGGCTTTTACATGTGCCTTTGCATTCTCAATTCTTTGAACTTTCTCAAGAGCCTCTGTAAAAGTATTAACTTGCACCACCACTAATGCCTCCTGGATTTTTAAATTCAATCCCTGTATGAACCGTCTTACTCTTCGCCGTTCCGTGGCTACCAGTTCAGAAGCAAACTTGGATAGTTTCGTAAATTTTGTTTTATATTCGGCCACACTTTGAGTTCCCTGTCATAGCCCAATAAACTCCTCCTCTCTCCTTTCTAGGACTAAAGGTGGGAGGTACTTCTTGTTATATTCTCTTATGAAATTCGCCCATGTCCATGCAGTCAGTTCTCTTTCCCACTTTGCTTTAATAACATTCCACCACGCTCGGGCCGGTCCTTCAAATTGGAACACTGCAAAGTTCACTTGTCTTTGCTCAGTGTAGTTCAAGGCTGTGAAAATATTAATCATGGCTTCTAACCACTGTTTAGCTATGTCCGGATCAGGCTCTCCAACGAATTTCGGAGGTACAAATTTTTGAAACCTCTCAAGAGCCTTATCCTCGCCTATCTCAGGGTTTTGGGGTTGATTCATTGGCATTTGGCCTTGTTGATCTACCAGTCATGCCAAGATATTTGTCATTTGTTGTATCGCTATGGCCATTTGGTCTCCGGCTTCAACCCTCGGTTCTTGTTCTTGCTCAGCCACTGTTTCTCTTTCTTCTCTTGGTTCTTGGGCTCGCTTAGCTCTACGGCCATGACCACGGCCACGACTACGTCTCCCCTCCATACTTTTTTCCCCTCTCTCTTTTCTTTTCTTTCCAAAAGGTAATTTAATAAATAAACGAAGTAAATTGACTAAAATTACAAGATCTAACGCACCAAATACGCAGAAAGACATATACACGACATAACACACCATATATACAAAGGGACATATCAAGTTAGACAGATAATCAAAAGCAGTCACTATCACACATGTAGGTATTAACATACCACAAACAAAGTCATGTAGTAACAATACAATGCAAATCAAAAGAAAAAGGTGATATAGTCCCAGTTTCCGGTAAAATAAACCCGTCCGGTCTCTCACGTCACTTTCTATCTAAACTAGACGTCCGTTGACCTCTTGTACTCATTCTAGCCAAACAAAGCCTGTTAATGTTCCCAAACTGCAAGTCTCAAGTACTTAGTATCGCCTCAACTCTGGAGTACTCGGTCACGAGAATCCGAAATAAGATAATCCACCTCTCGAGCTGGCCAGTCCCAAGAGTAAACTATCTACAATCGAAATTCCTACCTGACGTACCTATCTATGGTCCTCAGATACCATAGGGAATATTTAAGGCCTATAACCTTTATGATTCATAGCTTATACCCGAACGAGCACTTAGTCCTTCATACTTATTCACCACTCGGCCCAAACTCACTCCGCGCAGAGACCACGCGAAGTACGCTCTGATACCACCTGTGACGGCCCCACTTCCTCCTAAGGCGAACCAAAGGGTTCGGCGGACCGCCTGTCCAATTCTCGCCAGGACTCAGTCATACCTCAAGCAAAACCGGAAGAAAACCACAAGAACAAGTTTAATAACAATCCTCAACTTAAAGGAAAACTTATATACATATCTATCTCAAAATAAAGTACAAACTCAAGTATACAAAGGTTCTTCAATTCTTCAAACATCCAGCCCGTGCCAAACGCTAGGGCGAGAACCAATACAAAATTCAAAGAACTAGACTAGTTTAGTCTATACAGAGCTCTTGTCCATGCTCGCCTTCCCCTACTAAGGAAAATAAAACTAAAGGAATGAGCTAAAAGCTCAGTGAGGCTCCGAACACATAAGTAAACAAGAAGTCCAATGCATTAACCATAGATAACCAATAATTCAAGAAACATTTACAATATAAAGCAGTAATAACATATTCATTAAAAGGATATGTGTTCACATGGAGCCATTCATTCATTCATTCTCCATTCATTTCCTTATTCCTCCAATCATTTGAAAATGCATTTTTGTAAGTAAAACCCTTCATTTACATTACCACTTGTTCATTCATTTCATTTCACCCCCTTCCGGATGTTGGCCGGACTCTACCCGACAACAACGTAATACTCGAGTATACCAAACATTCACCCAGGGTCACCAAATCGCCCGACCGAGTCCGCTTATGGCTCGAGTCGATCGGTAACGAATGGCAGGGTCCAGGTCAGCCAAAAGGCTTACATTCATGTACATATAATCATTCAATCATTGTCAATTTCATATTCATTTAGGTCGAGTGCGATAAAGTACACACTCGCCTATAAAACTCGTTTTAGCAATCATAGAACGCATTTAACATGTTATCAATCATTCATAACACGCCATATAATCAAGAAAACATAACAAACAAGAAACACTCACCTATTTACGCAAAATAACTTCCAAAATATCCCTCCGGATAATACCTTCAGTCACCGATGAAACCTAAGATTAAGCGAGAGAGAATATTACAGTTCATCTAGCAAAAACAATTAGGTGAAATCAAAGAAAATCCGACTAACGACGCGAAGAACGTATAAAGATGACTTTAAAAGTGAAAAGAGGGCATTTGGACCTGAGGATGGGAATAAGTAAGGGTTTCACAAATCAAACACAAAACTAAACTAAAAAGGGTTATAGAAAATTCCAACGGAAAACACTTGGACCGAAGACAAATTAGAATCCAGCTAGATAGGTTAAAGAAATATTTTTCAGAATCGTTTATGTGGCTCAAAATCAACATATATTCAAGTAGATATTATATAACAAATTTATTGATGAAAATCATGTGAAAAGGAGGACAAAATACCTTAACTTCACACTTAAAACCTTCCTTGAAAGTAGTTTTCTCGTGGCCGAGAAAACCCTAATTCATACCTCTTTATTTTGGTAAGGGAATAAGTAAACATTTGAAGTTCCAAACTGAAGAGGTATTATGTTTTAAAAGGGTAAAACGGTTATGATATTCGCCAAGCGAAAATATATAAGCTCAAATAGAGATGTAGCTCCTCGAACAACCTTCGGGAGAACCAATGTAGTTCTCAATGAATTACGTTCAACTCGACACAAAAATCACATTTCCAAATCCACTCTAACTCACTCAAATTACCAGAAAATAAACGGACAGGATTTCCCTATACCCACTTCACTTTCACCCTACCATCAAATACCAATTCGCATAGCAAGTTATCACAATGACATATAATATATTGGAGGCTCTTAAACCCCCTTAAAGTACAACTAATCGGAAGCTCAAGAACCAACCATGAAAAAGCCCCTAAATTAAACCCTAAAACTGAAATTTCCGCACAACTGTTGAAATTTTTCCCAATTAACCACAATTGATATGCACAAGCTTCATTTTATACCACATCAAGCTATCATTCCATGACCAACTAACACTAATCTTATAAAATCAGAAAATTCCCCAATAAATCAGAAATTGATCCAACTTTACTTAAAATCATGAAATCCTTTACAAAATAGCATAACTAACCTCTACCAACCACCAATTAACCATTATTAAAGCAAGAGATACTTTATTATCCAACTTACCTCAAACTCAAGAAAGCTAGCAACTTAGAGCTTCCCTTTCAAAAACAACTCCACCAAGACCTTTAATCCTTCTTAGCTAGCACTTGTACGGAGTAGTTTGTAATTCCACCGGTTAAAACTCAAGATTTGAGCAAAAATTGAAACTAGAAAATGAAGAGCTTTCTTGGTTTTTCTCTGAAGACAATCGGTCAAGCAAGGAGCAAGAATGAAGATATTTCAGCCAAAAACAAGATAAGAATGAAGAAAAAGCAGCCAGTCAAAGTTGACTGCCGGAGGTGACGTCACAATCCGACTAGTTTCTGGCCGGATTTCCGGCCGGATTCCAGGCCGGATTCAAGGCCGTGGCTGACCAATTTTTTTTCAAATCCCTCAAGCAATCCGGCCAACAACTGGCCGGATTTCCGGCCGGATTTGGTCCAAAACCTTTCCACCAAAAATTTTTCAAACGTTGCGCTCATCCGCTCATCCAACAAAAAAAATATATATATAGTCTCACCCAATTACACTTGATATACACAATCACACATTCATATATATAGAATGAAAACCCTCCTTAGATATGGATAGCAAAAATGTTTTTATTTTAAGAGGGAAAGTGAACTTAAACAAAAATACTGAGAATATGTGAAAATTTTAGGGTTCTCACATATTCCGGTGTCGACAATTGCCTCGAAGTTTGCTTTTAGTACAGGAGGCCGTGTGTTGGATTCTTTTCAAAACTCTTTAAATCCAAGAATAGTAGAGGTAATCAACCAATTGATTTGGAAGAAAGTATAGCTAAACTTGAAGAAATGGAAATGGGTAATACTTTTCATATCTTGTTATCTTTGTGTTGAAAATTTTCTTATTGATTTGAGTTTCAACTTGTGTTAATATCTTTCTTGGTTGCTTTTAGTTTGGAAATTTTTTTTCATGTTTGACAGAGAAGCATTCTATTATTAATATTGAAAATTGAAGATTTGAAGAGTTACTTGTGCTCCTTAATATGTTGTGGAAGGATGAACCTTTTGTAATGATATTCAATGTTTTCATTTGTGTTTTCACTTTTCAATTGTAAATTTGTTCTTGAAATCTTTTTGAGGTTGTTGAAACTTGAAACAGTTTCAGGGTTGTAGCTTCTTAAAAATTTGTTGTGCTTGAAAAATAATGTTAACATGTTGGTCAAATTAATTTTGTTTCTTGAGAAGTGACATAAAATATCCTACTTCTACAAGGGCAACTGGTGTAGGGATCGCTAATGCTCTTGAAAATATTGTAGGCATGATAAGTCCTTTAGTTGTATTAGTCTTTTGTGACTGATTGCAATCAAATGCCTGCAGTCATATTACTAGAGTTTGTAGTAATTCATGCAGGCATTAGAATCCTACTCTTTCCATTAGAAACCAGAGAAGGTGAACTTGTTGATTCTATAGCTGTAAGTGCAAGTGATTCAGTTGTCCTTAATTAGTACCCCTGCTTCCCTTGATTTGTAGATATCTAAAATTTCTCATTAGTTCATTTTTGGTTCTGCTGCATGCTACTTTACCTGCCTCTTATACTCTTTCTAGTGAGTATAATCAGCACCATTTGCTTTGGTTTATTTTGATTACAGTTCTTATTTCATTTTGTTTTTTATTCCATTTGGCTCAAATTCTAGGGACGGGTACCCTATGAACTGGGAATTGTTGCTTGGATTTGAGCTAGCTATGAATTGAATTTCAAAATGATTTCTTCTGATGAATTGTAGCCTTATGAATTTAGTTTGCAACGCCACCAATCATGCTTAATTCCAAGTTGAATTGAATGAGTTGTGGCCGAATTACAGAACTGCATCAGTGATTGAAAACCCTAATTTTGGCTAGCTGATGGCCTAGCTCGAATTGGGACTTGTTATTTTGAAACTTTTGGTGTCAGTTGTGAGACCCCGGTTAGTCCTTAATTTTGATATTATTTGAATAAGGAGTATTATTGATATTTTGCTATAAAATTTGGTTTTCAGGTTGGTGGTAATACTTTAAAAGGTTATTTCGTCTATATACTATGAAAACCCTAATTTGGGTTATTACTAAAACCCTAGTTTTTGTAATGAATTACAAGTTTGTGCTATTATATTAATAGGCATGCTAATATATGTTATCTTGCAAGTAAGTATAGGATTCGATTCTTTTAGCAAAGGTTAGGTAGGTTTGTGAGCTAGAAAACCCTAAACTAGTCAAACCTTTAGTGTTACAATCCATTAGAAAGCTTAAGTTGGGTTTAAAACCCTAATTTTGCCAATGTTATAAAGGTTGTTATTTCATTGTTTTTATTATGGAGAAAGTATGATTAAGTATGGGAGGTTAAGATAGGAAGGTGATTAGTGAAATGATTAAGTGTGACTAAGTATTTTAGATTAGATTAAGTTAATGACCTATGAACTAATTTGCAAAGAATTAAATGATTTGGGGCAAGAGTATGAAATGGGGCAAACAAGCTTGTGGTGGAAATTAAGCCATGGTTGTGTTTGATTTTGATTGGATAGTGAAACAAATATCTTACCCATCTTAAGTCTTGCAAGCTATAAACCACAAACACAAGCTAAGACACAAAACACAAACCAAAAACTAAGGGAGAGAGAGAGAGAGAAAACGGTGAGGGAGAGAAGGAAAAAGGGAGAGAAAAGCTTTTGTTCCTTGCATTTTGTTTCCATTAATCTTGAGTTTGGATCTTGGAGGAACAACTTGGAGCTTGAGGATTGGAAGATCAACCTAGGAAACTTGCAACTAGAAGGTAAAAATCTCACTTGAACACTTGGTAAAGTTAAGGTTAATCTTTGATGGATTAAAATGATGTTTCATGGAATTGTTTTAATGTATTGTTGCTTATGAGATGCTTGTGAAGGAATTTTATGGTTTATTTTGGTGGATTGTGGAAGCATGAGTTTCGGCCATCATGATGAATAAATAGGGTTTCATGCTTATATGCTAATTAGTAAGTTGTTCATGTTGATTTAGCTTGCATACGGTGTGGTGGATGGTTGGTTGCATATGATGGGTTGGTTGTTGGCAAAATCTGGTTTGGACCATGAAACCCTAGTCTCCATTAGGTTATTTTAGCTTGGCTAGAGTTTAGTTGGTTAGGGTTTGGTTAGTAGGTTGTTAGATTAAGTTCATTGGTGCAAATGAAGTGAGGTTAGGGACTATGGTTAGTGTTTGGTAATTTTATGGTGACTTAGAGGGACAATTTTGGCCCATTTGTAGGTCATTTAGAAGTTAGTATATGTGTGTATATTCGGTATATTATTGGTAGAAAACTTACATGAGAACCATGAAAACGAACCATGCGTTTGCGATGTGCGGAACCGTTCAAACCCCCAAACAGGGCAGCCCAGAACCTGAACTTGAGCTCCATTTTTCTTGATGTTACGTACTGATTCTAGGTTTACCGAAAACATGAAAGTTGTAGCTTCTTAAGTCCTTGTTGTGCCTGCAAAATATCAGGTCAAACAGATCTGTGTAGCCTGAGTTATGGCTAAAACACTCGCTTCTATTCTAAACCCAGAATTTTGCTGCGTTTCTTGATTTTGCCTCTGACCATGCTCAGTTCACCTTGATAACGTCTGAACTGGGTGTTGAGGTCTTCATAATAATTGTAGATCTTTGTTTCATTTTAAAAACGGTATAAAGTGCGTCCAAATCCGAGTTCCGTAGCTCTAGTTATAACCAAAACAAGATCGGTTGTCAGAACTGCCTTTGAATTTGGACAGTTCTAATAGGAAATTTGGACCCATTTTTCACCCTGCTCTGTATTGATTCAGGTTTTGGCCAAAACATAAAAGTTTGAGAATTATGACATAGCTTTCTAACGCCTTTGGAATTTCTTGATTTGGATTTGCGAGCTTTGAGTTATTGTCCGGCAAACAGACCCTGTCCGTCACCCTAAAGTGCAAACTTCTGGTACTGTTTTCCATAATTTCGACCTGCTTCCATTCAGATCTAGATTAAGGTGTCTTCATGAAAATTTTAACCCTTCCTCTTAGCTTCACAATTGTGTCTCATACACTTTGATCCGACATTCCTTGCCTAACTTTTAATCCAAACGGTTTGGGGTAGCAAATCTGCCCGTTTCCGTTTCCGTTTCCCGTTTGCCAATTCCGCACGTGCTCATATGCCAATTTTGCTGTTTTGCTTGCTTTAGGCATGTTAGTAGCCGTTTGTGATATAATGTGATGCAATCTTTTATTTCAGACGGTGGTGAGCTAGACGGAGCCGGTGGGGCCTACTAGCTATGACACACGAAGAGATTTTCGCACTTGTGCTAGTTTTGTGCTTTGTGTAAGTATTCAGGCCGTTCCTATGTGTTAGTTGCTTATGTGTTTTGATATGTATGAGAGGGTACCTAGGCGAGGGTGTACTTTATCGCACTCGACCTACACCCTAATTTGCACACATATTTGTACATGGCATATGTATATGAACTATTTTGGAACTAAAACCCTTGAGCTTGTAGCTCGGGGTGACTTTTGGGTGATTTTGTGATGTTTGTGAGTTTGGGGCCCGATCTCAAGACCTAGATGGACTATTCGAGCCGGTCAGGGCTTGGTCGAAATCAGTCCAACCTAGTCTGAGGTCACCAAGTTTGTGAATCCGGTTCACCGAATATGTGAACCAAGTTTGTGAACTGAGCTTGTGAATCAAGCTCAATTTCGTTTGCTCGAACCATTTTGTGAGGTGACTGGCCAGTGAGGGTGATAAGGTGTACGGTGGGAGTACAAGTGGACTTCTACGGACCATTGTTCGTCGTCGACGGAGTGTCGACAGGAGGTCACACGTGACAAACGATTTGGCTTTGGAGCCAACCTGTATCCTTAACTTGTGTTGTTACTTTTATATTTTCTATTTGACATCTTTATGATGTAATTGTTCGTTTAATATGTGAAATGTACAGTTTTACCTCTGTTTACTTACTAAGCATATAGCTTACCCCATTTCTTTTGTTTTCCTTAGCAGGGGACGACGCGGGGAACCCTTGTAACACTATCACTAGTATAGTTAGGTTTGGTTTGTATTAGTTGAACAACTAAGATATTTTTGTTTGTTTTGGTGACCTGTATTAAAACCCTTCTTTGGGTCTACTTTCTATTTTTGATTACTATTCCGACGATATAGTGATCTGGATATCTACTTTTGAGAATATAAATTGAAATTTTTTGGGGATTGTATATTGTGACTAGTGCTCTTTTGATTTTTTTAGTTTTTATTGTTTTGTATTTTCGAGTCCTGGCGCGAGTTAGGCAGGCGTCCCGCCGATACCCTCGAGTTTGCCCTTGGGAGAAGTGGGGGCATCACAGGTGGTATCAGACCGCCTAGGTTAGAGGACTTGGGCAATTGTGGGACATACGTGATAAGCATTAGAAATACGTGATTCTCTTTAAGATGAATGATATATTTTAAGCTGAAATGCCGGTTGTGGCGACCCCACTTCCCCCTAAGGCGAACCAGAGGGTTGGCGGGCCGTCTGCCTAGCTCTCGCCAGGACTCACGCAAGCAAGCTAGCAAAAAAAATCCTTCCGAAGTATAACCTAAACTATTCCAACATCGATTCTCCCAAAATAGATCAATTTCTAAAATCACATTAACTTCAGAGATAACAGTACTATAAGATAGCCAAACGTCGAATCTTAAAATAGCTTCCCGATTACCACCCAAGAAACAAAACATACAATTCAAATACATCCTTACAAGCCAAGTAACAAATTCATACAAGCCACCTACAAGCCACATACAAATCCAGGGTTTACACTTTTCCCACTTCAAGTGGCAACCCAAGGCAAAACTACATTGTTTAACTCGAATTACAATCCTAAAAGTAAACAATCTAGTACTACTTCCAGGCACCCTTGGTCTCAAACCCTGTAAAAGAAAACCACAACGTGGGATGAGCTACACAGCCCAGTGAGGTTCCAAGACACTCTAACAATTCAAACAAACCAAGAAAGCCGGGCATATTGTATGCATGGTTCAACGTTACACAATGGCATGTTATCATGAGGTGATAATCATTATACGGTAATTTGAGACATTTATCATGGTATGAGACATTTAACATGTATAGTTCATGATTTCATGTTGGCATTTTAGCATGAAACAATTATCATGATACAAGGTAAACATATACTGTAGGATACGGTGTTCCAGTGGAACTTCATCGGTCATCTGCACCTTATGACTTCCGGATCCCCTCGGTTTGACTGGCCATCACCTTATCCCTCCAGTGGTAGTACTCGAGTATACCGAAACGGTTGTCCAGGGTTCCAACCTACCCGACCGAGCCCAGTCCTGGCTCGAGTAGGTCAGTAATCGAGGCAGGGCCCAAGTTCAGTTTAGAGCTTACAGCATGCACAGGTAACCAAGTAATTCGACAAAAGGTAAAATTCATCATTTGAGTAGGTCGAGTGAGGTAAAGTACACACTCGCCTATCAATGATGGACAACTTCATATAACATGTGATTCATGATAATCAAGTAATCAAGTGGATACTTAGCACGTAAGCACGTAAGCAATACAAGTTGATTTCATGGAAGCATGTAATTCACGGATATTGAATAGTCATGTGGGTTGGTAAACGGTTCACGGTTCACGGTTCACGGTTAACGGTTGAGTAGTGACGGTTATTTGATAGGCATTTGCCATATCAATAGGCCATCATTGGCCGTCATCTTATTTTTATCACGCGAGAGTCGAGGAGATTCACAACACGTAAACTGGTCGAGGGATTCACCCAATGACGTCACAACACGTAAGATATTCACGAAAACATTTCACACAAGTCACCACTCGAAAGGCTAGTGTGATAAAGTACACACTGCTCACTTCGATGGATCAAAAATCATTTTTCAAATTATCACATATCGAGTCAAGAAAACACTTTAACCAAATAAGCATAGAACAAGCAGGGATACTCATTTTACAAAACCAAGTAGGTTAAGCAAGTAATCTAGCAAATTAAACACGTATCGAGTTCATATAGTCATTTGATATGGTTAATCATTTAACCAATTCCTGTTGGTATACAATGCAAGTATTCATTATTTATATAGACATGAGTATGGTAAAAACTTAACACTTAATAATCATGAAATGAGCATGTCCTAGACTTATTCAATTACGTATTCCTATATGGAACACTCACCTAGCAACAAGAGCAATAGGTTAAATTTGAAGTTCAAGCGTTCTCTGTCGGATCCTCTTGAAGGTCCTTGTGTGCGCCTGAACAAATGGTAATAGTCTATCATTTACAATCCCTACTATTGATGAAGATCGTATCATAGTACGATCTTAGGAAAACTCTCGTGAAACAAGCCTTAATTATCCTAAATCGAGACTCTCAAGCGGGGTTTCAAAGTACAAGAGAAATTAAGTCTAAATCATGAGAATCAAGGATAAAACATTTGAATAATATCGAAAGAATAAGGAGTACTTGAAAAACTCCCTTCCGTGGAATTCGGAAAATTTTCAGTTTTGATACGATACTTTGAAAAATCGTATCTCACATTCTACATGTCGAAAATTAGAAAGATTGGTACCAATGGAAACCTCTTCCAAATTACTAAAATTTCCTAGAATACACTTTTCTAAGATTCCACATGGAAAGTATTCAAAAATAAGCTCAAAATCTCTGTTTTGGTTCATAAGGCAGATTTAAGTTGGTTTTTGGCCAACTTTGAAAACTCAGCAAAATTCACTTGATTGGAACTAGCCTTTGAAATTTGTAACTCAACTAGTGTTGTAAACCAAGAGTATAACAAAATAGACAGAATGAGAAACAGAGTTTTGAGCACCAAGATACGGTAGCTCAAAGTTACTGAAATTTTCTTGTTAAACAAGGGTTTTCAAACTCAAGTCATAAACTTTGGTAATTTATTTGAGTCATGAAACGGTCTCGGAATAACACCATAATTAGCAGTATAATACTACCATATAAGGGCTATTCCTCTGTCAAATTTCATAGAAAAATATGCACGGGAAGTCACTTAACAAAATCACTCAAGTTTCCAAAATTTTAAGGCAAGGCTGCCTTGTGTATGAAAATTTTCTTTTCTAAGCTTTTGACCACGAGCAAATCCTCTAAACATGGTTCATTTGTATAGGTAAAATCTAAAGAGCATTCATGGTACCTTTGGTGGGTGTTTAACACCAAGAAATTTAATTAGCAAGTCTATACCAAGCCTTGCATCAAATCTGTCCAAAAGTTAGGATTTCCAAGAGCAGGGCAGGTTCCGTATTTTGATCACAAATCACTCAATTCAACTCGGAATTTGAGCATGGTTGGTGGCGTTGGAAAATACATTTGTAGGGCTATAATTTCACAGAAGAAATCATTTTCAAATTCCATTCACAAACAACTCATTTTTGAGCATCAAGATACAAGTCCTGTCCTGTCTCCTAGAGAGAAATGAAACAGGACAGTGATTTTCAATCGAATGGTGTTGCTCACTCAAGTGGAACCAGAACGTGCATTTGGTACCAATGGAAAGCTGAGAATGTCTAGTTTCAAATGCCACTGACGGCACTCGATTTTGACATCGGAGCTCAAAATTATGGCCGAAATACGAAAGCTGGTCAAAGCATTTCGGAAGTAGTTCCAGATTTACTAGCTTTGTGAAATCAATTTATTTGACCAACCAAACCTCAATATTTTTCAATGAAACTTTGTACACCATATATTCAACATATCAACGTGATATACAAGTCATGAAACCCTCAAAATTTTGCAAAAAGGGGTGCGATTAAAACAGGGCAAATCTGAACATTTTTGAACTATGCATCTCTTGGAGTCTAGACTAGCTAGGTATCATTAATCTACCTATTTAAACACTAACTAGCATTATATCCATCATCAATCCAAGGGTGGGAGTTCATAGAGCCCACCATCAAAATTTTCCGACATGAAATAAAACAAATAGCATGTGATTTTGGCAAATAATTCCACCACAATAAATCTGTCCTCGGCTAAACAGAATTTCCAGCAGCTAGTTGGTCATAAATCCAACTTTTTACTCGGCTAAAACATGATATTAAGTACTCAATTTCGACATGCAAATACTTGACTAGCTAATCAGATCATCCAAGTCATTGTGGGAATTCATAGAGCCCACTCACCAAGTTTCCATTAAAACTCAAAAGAGCCACCATCGGCTAAGCTGGAAAAAAAATTGCAGCAGCTATGTTTCAACATTTTTGGTCAATTCATCCAACGGATCAAGTACTTTACAACTGAATATCTTACAAGACTTAAGACACATATATTTCATGCATTTCTAAACATTGTTTGCTAATGAAAAAAAAATTCCAGAAACAACTGCAAATTCTGGTTTCACTCCCTTGGCAAGTCACGTAAATTTTCCAGCATTTACTCAGTCACGATCCAATTTTTTTCTTCAGCTAAAACCTTGTATTTTGCGCTCAAATCTCACATGCACAACTACTGCACTAATTAGCTATCAATTCCAGTCCAGAAATCAGTTCGACAACAACAAGTTTCATCCATAATTCCAGAAATTTATTCGGCTAGCCCCAGATGAGGTTGCATGCATTAGATTTCTGTTTCATTATCCATTTCCTTGCTTAACCGAGCCATTGAGTTGCATGCAAAGCTTAAACACTTAGTTTTTAGTTGGTTAATCACAAATACAAGCCCAGATCATCACATTGGAGCAAATTAAAAACTGCATTTCCTAATTAACTCACGGCAGTTTCCATTTTCTTTCGAACCCAAATTCTGGTATCTTAATTTTCATCCAAACGTACAACTCTCACATGCATGCCTCTAAACAGCTTCATCTACCTATAAACAACTCATCTAAGTCCAGAAATTACCTCAGCTTGAAGCTTAATACACACGGCTAGTAGCTGCAACAATCCTCCACCTTCGGCTGTCCAGAATTGCAGTCCGCAACACTCCCTCTCCCCGACTCAAACTTGCGGCTGGATTGGAGAAAGTTTGGCTCTCGGCTCTCTCTCTCTCTCTCTCTCTCTCTCTCCACCAGCTCACGGTAGAATGAAGAATGAACAGCAGGTCTTGCTCTTTTTTTTTAGCTTACGGCAGAATGAAAAACAAAGCAAAGAATCCGGCTCCCTCTTCCTCACTCTTGTCGATGATACCGAGGCAGAGAAATGGAAGTGAAATGGGGTTGTTGTGGTTAGTGGAATGTATATGTATATATTGCGGTGTTTTAGTGAAGTTGAGTCAACAATAAGAATGGAGGGTGCTGGAATAAGAAATGGAAATGGAACCGGCAGAAATTGGAAATGTTTGGAAGGAAGATTGTTTAATGTTTCCGTGGCTGCATGGTAAGTCCAAGATAATGGAGGGCCAATTTGGTCTTTTCACTTTTCATCCGAATTCCACTTAAGCCCTCGATTCTAATCTAACTCCAAAAATTTACCCCGAATGCAATTTGAATGCCTACTAGTATACTCGTCTCGCAAGAATTAAACTATTGAGATTTTAACGTCCTAAGTATACTTAGTGTTCTTGTAACGATTTTGTCTAAAATTTATCGACTGCATTTTAATACCAAGGTTCCTATTAACCCTTAACATTATTAACGATTAAACTTAGCTATCGGAATTTAAAGAATTTATTTTAAGGCAATAATATTAATCTAACTCTAGAAATATTAATTTAGTGTAACAAAACCAATTAATTTAATATTTGGCACAATTATATTATTTTTCACATAAAATTATTATTATTATTATTTTTTAATAACTCAAGAAAATAAAATAAATTCAAAATATATGTAATTTCTCAAATCGATTATTTACTCCGGTCACGTATTTACTATTTTCCCTTAACAAGCCTTCAGAAATTAAATTTCGAAACGAATCGCTTTAAAAAATATAACTAGGCTAGGGATTCATTTAATTAGGTCTAAAAAGGTTAGAAAATAATAATCGGAGAAATCGGATGAGTAAATACTTATTTGAGCCAATAAAATAAATAAAATAAGCAAAATTTTCGGGTCCTCACACCGGTGAACTGACGAATTAATGTTTTGTAGATATGGATCCGGGCAGTTCTAGTGGTGCTGGACCCAGCGGCGTGGGACCGGGACCCAGACCTCCGAGTGCGGAGGGCCCAGAGAATCGGGTGTTGCGTAGGCGGGTGATCCGATATCAGAAGAGACCTGGGGAGCCCTACATTTTGTATTCCCCCTTTGGTCAGATGTCGCACCGATCCTGTGAGTGTTGCTATACGTATGGCTACCCTGACGAGGTCATCCTGGCGCTGGACGACGAGCGACGCCGGCTGAGGAAGGCTTGCGATCGCTTGGCTCGACAGTTAGAGGAGGCTAGAGAGATTGCCCACAGGCAGGCTATGCGTGTTAGGGATTTGGAGCAGGGCCTCCGAGACACACACTAGTACCTCTTCGCTATGAAGAGGCAGCTTAGGGAGAGGGTCTGGAGTATTACGTTGGACTGCGAAATCCTACTAGATGTGGCCGCGGAGGCACCACCACGAGCTACCGGCCCAGAGCTGATGGACGAAGTAGATACTCTAGGTTCCGTTGGGGATTGGGGCCCTAGGGGAGGCGCATAGGGCCGTTGTTTGGATTCTTTTTTGGTCATCTGACATGTTTTTGTTCTAACCAGTATAGCTGGTTCTTTGGTTATTTGCTGGCTAACTAGATTTTTGGAGCCCGAATGCTCATGTATTTAAAGGGTTTTGTACCGACCGGATGTCGGATAAATTGTATATCTTTGTAAATATATGTATATATTTGAGTATAATCTTTTGCACTTATCTTTTGTGTGTCTTTTGTGCATCTGCTTTGTGTTCTTTATTTTTTTCATAGTTTGAAAAATAAGTATATGTTATATTTCGATTTATAGACTTTTGAACCTAAATGGACTCCGGTTAATTTCGAGGACGAAATTATTCTAAGAGGGGGAGGTTGTGAGACCCCAGTTAGTCCTTAATTTGATATTATTTGAATAAGGAGTATTATCGATATTTTGCTATAAAATTTGGTTTTAAGGTTGGTGGTAAAACTTTAAAAGGTTATTTCGTCTATATACTATGAAAACCCTAATTTGGGTTATTACTAAAACCCTAGTTTTTGTAATGAATTACAAGTTTGTGCTATTATATTAATAGGCATGCTAATATATGTTATCTTGCAAGTAAGTATAGGATTCGATTCTTTTAGCAAAGGTTAGGTAGGTTTGAGAGCTAGAAAACCCTAAACTAGTCAAACCTTTAGTGTTACAATCCATTAGAAAGCTTAAGTTGGGTTTAAAACCCTAATTTTGCCAATGTTATAAAGGTTGTTGTTTCATTGTTTTTATTATGGAGAAAGTATGATTAAGTATGGGAGGTTAAGATAGGAAGGTGATTAGTGAAATGATTAAGTGTGACTAAGTATTTTAGATTAGATTAAGTTAATGACCTATGGACTAATTTGCAAAGAATTAAATGATTTGGGGCAAGAGTGTGAATGGGGCAAAGAAGCTTGTGGTGGAAATTAAGCCATGGTTGTGTTTGATTTTGATTGGATAGTGAAACAAATATCTTACCCATCTTAAGTCTTGCAAGCTATAAACCACAAACACAAGCTAAGACACAAAACACAAACCAAAAACTAAGGGAGAGAGAGAGAGAGAAAACGGTGAGGGAGAGAAGGAAAAATGGAGAGAAAAGCTTTTGTTCCTTGCATTTTGTTTCCATTAATCTTGAGTTTGGATCTTGGAGGAACAACTTGGAGCTTGAGGTTTGGAAGATCAACTTAGGAAACTTGCAACTAGAAAGTAAAAATCTCACTTGAACACTTGGTAAAGTTAAGGTTAATCTTTGATGGATTAAAATGATGTTTCATGGAATTGTTTTAATGTATTGTTGCTTATGAGATGCTTGTGAAGGAATTCTATGGTTTATTTTGGTGGATTGTGGAAGCATGAGTTTCGGCCATCATGATGAATAAATAGGGTTTCATGCTTATATGCTAGTTAGTAAGTTGTTCTTGTTGATTTAGCTTGCATACGGTGTGGTTGATGGTTGGTTGCATATGATGGGTTGGTTGTTGGCAAAATCTGGTTTGGACCATGAAACCCTAGTCTCCATTAGGTTAGTTTAGCTTGGCTAGAGTTTAGTTGGTTAGGGTTTGGTTAGTATGTTGTTAGATTAAGTTCATTGGTGCAAATGAAGTGAGGTTAGGGACTATGGTTAGTGTTTGGCAATTTTATGGTGACTTAGAGGGAACATTTCGGCCCATTTGTAGGTCATTTAGAAGTTAGTATATGTGTGTATATTCGGTATATTATTGGTAGAAAACTTGCATGAGAACCATGAAAACGAACCATGCGTTTGCAATGTGCGGAACCATTCAAACCCCCAAACAGGGCAGCCTAGAACCTGAACTTGAGTTCCATTTTTCTTGATGTTACGTACTGATTCTAGGTTTACCGAAAACATGAAAGTTGTAGCTTCTTAAGTCCTTGTTGTGCCTGCAAAATATCAGGTCAAACAGATCTGTGTAGCCTGAGTTATGGCCAAAACACTCGCTTCTATTCTAAACCCAGAATTTTGCTGCGTTTCTTGATTTTGCCTCTGACCATGCTCAGTTCACCTTGATAACGTATGAACTGGGTGTTTAGGTTTTCATAATACTTGTAGATCTTTGTTTCAGTTTCAAAACAGTATAAAGTGCGTCCAAATGCGAGTTCCGTAGCTCCAGTTATAACCAAAACAAGATCGGTTGTCAGAACTGCCTTTGAATTTGGACAGTTCTGACAGGAACTTTGGACCCGTTTTTCACCCTACTCTGTATTGATTCTGGTTTTGGCCAAATTATAAAAGTTTGAGAATTATGACATAGATTTCTAATGCCTTTGGAATTTCTTGATTTGGATTTGCGAGCTGTGAGTTATGGTCCGACAAACAGACCCTGTCCGTCACCCTAAAGTGCAAACTTCTGGTACTGTTTTCCATAATTTCGACCTGCTTCCATTCAGATCTAGATTAAGGTGTCTTCATGAAAATTTTAACCTTTCCTCTTAGCTTCGCAATGGTGCACTTTGATCCGACATTCCTTGCCTAACTTTTAATCCAAACGGTTCGGGGTAGCAAATCTGCCCGTTTCCGTTTCCGTTTCCCGTTTGCCAATTCCGCACGTGCTCATGTGCCAATTTTGCTGTTTTGCTTGCTTTAGGCATGTTAGTAGCCGTTTGTGATATAATGTGATGCAATCTTTTATTTCAGACGGTGGTGAGTTAGACGGAGCCGGTGGGCCCTACTAGCTATCACACACGAAGAGATTTTCGCACTTGTGCTAGTTTTGTGCTTTGTGTAAGTATTCAGGCCGTTCCTATGTGTTAGTTGCTTATGTGTTTTGATATGTATGAGAGGGTACCTAGGCGAGGGTGTACTTTATCGCACTCGACCTACACCCTAATTTGCACACATATTTGTACATGGCATATGTATATGAACTATTTTGGAACTAAAACCCTTGAACTTGTAGCTCGGGGTGACTTTTGGGTGATTTTGTGACGTTTGTGAGTTTGGGGCCCGATCTCAAGACCTAGATGAACTATTCGAGCCGGTCAGGGCTTGGTCGAAGTCAGTCCAACCTAGTCTGAGGTCACCAAGTTTGTGAATCTGGTTCACCGAGTATGTGAACCAAGTTTGTGAACCGAGCTTGTGAACCAAGCTCAATTTCATTTGCTCGAGCCATTTTGTGAGGTGACTGGCCAGTGAGGGTTATAAGGTGTACGGTGGGAGTACAAGTGGAGTTCTATGGACCATTGTTCTTGGTCGACGGAGTGTCGACAGGAGGTCACACGTGACAAACAATTTGGCTTTGGAGCCAACCTGTATTCTTAACTTGTGTTGTTACTTTTATATTTTCGATTTGACATCTTTAGATGTAATTGTTCGTTTAATATGTGAAATTTACAGTTTTACCCATATTTACTTACTAAGCATATTGCTTACCCCTTTTCTTTTGTTTTCCTTAGCAGGGGACGACGCGGGGAACCCTTGTAATACTATCACTAGTATAGTTAGGTTTGGTTTGTATTAGTTGAACAACTAAGATATTTTTGTTTGTTTTGGTGACCTGTATTAAAACCCTTCTTTGGGTCTACTTTCTACTTTTGATTACTATTCCGACGATGTAGTGATCTGGATATCTACTTTTGAGGATGTAAATAGAAATTTTTTGGGGATTGTATATTGTGACTAGTGCTCTTTTGGTTTCTTTAGTTTTTATTGTTTTGTATTTTCGAGTCCTGGCGCGAATTAGGCAGGCGTCCCGCCGATACCCTCGAGTTCGCTCTTGGGAGAAGTGGGGGTGTCACATCAATCACCTACTAAATGTATGATGGATGTTTTTTAGACCTTTTCTTCATAAATGAACCATGTTTGAGATGATTTCATTGGCAAAAGGTTCGAAAAAAAAGGAAAACAGAAGCATGAGGTAGAATGCCTTGAAATTTCCTGAAACTTTAGTGGTCTTGTTAACTGATTTCCTGTATGAATTTTTGCATGAAATTTGACAGAGGAGTAGCACTTATATGGTATTGTAATCATACCAAATTTGGTGCCATTCCAAGTCCATTTCGATGGCCAACTAAAGTCCCAAAGTTCATGTTTTAAATCTGAAAAATTGCCCAATGGTCCTCATTTTGAACCAACTTTGAACTGCTATATCTTGGAGCTCAAAACTCCGATTCTTGTTTCGTTTGTTGTGTTTTAAACTTTGATTGTAATTCTAATTGATTTTCAAATTTTAGAGGCTAGTTCACATTTTGTGAATTTTTCCGAATTTCTAAAGTTTACCAAAAACCAACCCCGAATCTGTCTTGGAAGTACAAGTCAGCAACTTTAAACCGAAAATTGAGTATCTTCCATTTAGAATCATGGAAAAATGCCTTCTAGGAACTTTTAGTACTTTGGAAATAGTTTCCAACGGTATCAATTTTTCTAATTTTGGACCTACGGAGAGTGAGATATGATTTTTCAAAAAATACACCTCAAATCTGAAATTTCTGAATTTAAAGGGAGTTAAGTTTTTAGAAACTCTCCATTATCCTTCGTTATTGCTTGACCGTTTTACACTTGATTTCAAAGATGAAATTCAGTTTTTCCTTGTATTATTAAACCCCACTTTTGAGTCTCGATTTATGAATAATTAAGGTTCACTTTCATGATATTTTCTTAGATTGTACAAGTGTACAATCTCTTTCTTGTTAATAAGGGGTTTAAAAGTGATAGTGTGTAATTGTAAATTATTTGCTCTGACACTTAAGGAGACCTTCAAGAGGATCTCACAAGGGACGCCTAAATACTTGATTGTGCCTACTCTTATTTTGACTAGGTGACTGTCAAGTGCATGAATATTTAAAAATTATGTGAATTGCTCATTATGAAATGGATGGTTTATAACTGCTGAGTTGAGTATGTACTTTATCAAACGCATTCTCATTTAAATGAATTGTAATTGAATTGCTTAATTGAATTGAATTATATGCTATGGCTGCATATGTCGTTGGAGTGAATCTCCTCGACCCATAATTGAACTGTATGACTGCCAATTGGAGTACGCTTATCGGCCTATAACGGTATTTGTCGATTGGATTGAATGTCTGTAAGGATCAAAGACAACCTAAGAGGGGGTGAATTAGCTTGATTAAAAACCTAATTAAATTATGGGTACTTTTTGCTTAATATGAAATTTACTCTCTTTTCTAAGTGATCACACAATGAATCAATTAAAGAATGAACAAAATCACTTGAGAGAAGTAGAAGAGATAAGCAATGTAAATATCACAAACGTAATAATAAGTAAATAAAAAGGAAAGAATTGCAAACCAATTAACTACCCAACTTCTCTTGAGCTTGTAGATTAATTCAAACAAGTTTCTTCAAATTGATGAGTTACAATCACTCTTGTGTACGAAGGAAGGTTCACCTCCTCCTTGCCCCGAACTCCACTCTGTCAAATTAGGAAGTTTTACTATCCCTCAGGACAACCCTCACAGAGCTACACTCATGAAGTATTCACTCACAAATGAAAAGTTTACAACGAACCTCACACCACTAAAACTACAAATCTTCCTTGGAGAATATTTTCTCACTAAAACTACTCTAGATCTTTTGTATCTTCAGTGTGCAAAAGTTATTTGGAGTTTCTGACCATACTCTATTTATAGGAAACCAAGAGAATGCTTCATTAATGCTTTCAATGGATAGAAAGTAGCTGAAAAGTCAATTAGCCGTTGGGAGTATTGGACGTCCGGTACTCATGTTTTTTGCGTCTGACAGTAGGCAGTGAGTTTGAGAAATTTTCTTCAATTCTATCGGACGTCCGGTATTATCCTTATGAGTGTCCGACAGCTTTCATCGAGTTTGAAAGATCCTATCGGACGTCCAATACTTCAGTCCGACAGCAGACAAAGAGTTTGAAGGATTCTATCGGACGTCCAATGCTTGCATCCGATCGAAATCAGTGAGTTAGGGAGAATGTCTTATTTCTTTCGGATGTCCGGTGGTGGAGTTTTTCATGCATCCGAAGTTGCACAATGATTATCGGACGTCCGATCCAAGCATCCGATAGCTTTCAGCAGCCTTTGTCCCTTTCAATGCACTTGATCTTTGAATTAGATTTGCTTCATAATTGAAAGTATTTCTTGAAAAAATATTAGTATTATCCATTGTTTTGTAAACATCAATAGCTAGGGACCAAGGTCAACATTCTCCCCCTTTTTGATGATGACAAAACAATGGATGGAAGAAAGAAAAAAAAATTTGCATATGAGTATAAGCTCCCCCTCACTCGTTGCATCAAAAAATTTTATAAGCTCAGAATAACTCCCCCTTTCACATAGCATCCATTTTTCCTCCTTTTTGTCATCATAAGATGAGAGTAAAATCCAACAACCATAATTCAGTAGCAATAATAGAGAATCCAGTATTTCAAACGAAAACAGAGAGATGATATCAGAATTCAGCAATCACAAATATTCCAACATTTACCAACATATCACAGAGAATTGATACCAAAAGAAGTATCAAATAGAGAAATGAAAGAAGTATCGAACAGAGAAATAACAATCAAAATAATTTTTAAAACAAATCATCATTAGATCAGCATCATTCGATCTGCATTATTCATTTCTCCCCCTTTTTGTCATCATAAAACTTTAGTAATATTAAAAAAATCAAGGAAAACTCAGTTCAAAATATTAGAAACATCAAAAGAAAATTGCAAAAGAACATTATGAACCAGAATCTTACCGATCTTATCAATATTTCCTACTTCAATTGTTTTAATTCTCATGTCATCTCCAAATGTCACTATGCCATAAGACTTTGGTTTGAATTTGAAGAATTGTGATGGATTACCGGTCATGTATCTTGAGCACTCACTTTGAATCCTTAGTAATGTTTACCAGATTTACCTACTCAAGAGTTCAAAAACTAATATATGATACCCTTTAATTTTTGGGTTATTGAGAGTTAGTATCATGTCTAACTATCCACATGCATTTTATGCCCTTTTCATGTTCTTTCTCACATAGCAATCACTTTTCGTGTGACCTTTTTGACAACAGAAATTACACATAATCAAGGGTTTATATACATGAAAAGATTTAATAAATCTTACTTGTTTTCTCTTATAAACAGCAAAATCATTTGCAGCAGAATTTATGTTCTTCTCATAAGTGTCAAAATAAGATTTTGTTCCATTTTCTTGAAAGCAGTTTTGTTTCTTATATTGGAGTAACTCATTTAAGTTATCCATTCTTCTTTTCAGATCACCTTGTTCTTCTTTGAACATTTCATAAAACTTTATTTTTCTATCAAGCATATTTTGTAAATCAATCTCATTCTTTTCAAGAAATCATTTTCAATTTTCAGTTTCTTGTTTTCTTGAAAAAGGCGTGTATTGTCTTAAAAAAGAAAACTAATTTTGTGTTTAAATTCCTTATTTCTAACATAAGATTCTTTGAAACTATCATGTAATTTTTTAATGAAAGATTCAAGATCATTATGAGTTTTATCATCAATATCAAATTGAGAACTACAAGTTGTTACCTCATCATCTCCAATGGCCATGAAAGCCTATTGAGCAGATTCTTCTTCCTCTTCAATTTCATCATCGGAGTTGCACTCATTCCATGTGAATTGAAAATTGTTGAATCTTGGTTTTCTTTCAACTTTCCTCTTCTTCATTGGACACTCACTCACGTAGTGTCCACGTTGGCCGCATTCAAAGCATTTATCAGTTTGTATTTTATTGAACTCTTGCTTCTTTTTGTTTTTTGCATTGCTGAATTGATTTGGGAATGAGTTACTGTTTCCTCCTTTTCTGAACTTTCGTTTGTTGAGGAATCTCTTGAAATTTTTTGTGATGAGAGCTAGATCACTATCATCAGTTTTTGCATCTTCTTTATCTAGGGAGGCAGAATCATCTTCATCTTGAAATGCCTTTAGAGCAATGCTCCTTCTTACTTTTACATCCTCTTACTCTTGCATTTTGGACTTAAGTTTCAGCTCATAAGAGATTAGAGAATTAATAAGAGATTGAATAGGCAAGAAATTTAGATCTCTAGTTTCTTCAATGGCAGTCACTTTACTCTCCCAATCATTTGATAAAGCATTCATAATTTTTCTATTTTTTCGCCTAGAGAGTATTCCTTTTCCAACACCTCTAAATCCTTAATGAGGTCATTGAATCTACATTACATCTTATCAATGTTTTCATGAGATTTCATCTTGAACGATTCATACTTGGTAAACAGAATAGACTTCTTTTGTTCTCTCACATTCTCATTTCTTTCATAAATTTCTCTAAGTTTATCTCAGATTTCTTTAGCGGACTTACATCCTTTGACCCTAATGGATTCATTTGAATCTAAAGCACAATATAACACATTCATGACTTGCGCATTTAAGGTGAGATGAGCTCTATCCACAGTAGTCAGTTCATTTCTAGTTTTTGGTCTAAATCTATGAGTATTTTCATCTATAAGAGAAGCATCATATGGACCTTCACTAATAATAAACAATAATTCAACATCAATTGATTGCAAAAATATAATCATTCTTTCTTTCCAACTCACATAATTTGGCCCATTAAACATAGGTGGTCTAATCACAGAATATCCTTCAAAAAATATGGCATTATTGGTTGTCATTATTACTCCTAAGCCGATTGAGCTTAATCTCAATGAGACCAAACTCTGATACCAATTGTAAGGATCGAAGACAACCTAAGAGGGGGTGGATTAGCTTGATTAAAAACCTAATTAAGTTATGGGTACTTTTTGCTCAATATGAAATTTACCCATTTTTCTAAGTAATCACACAATGAATCAATTAATGAATAAACAAAATCACTTGAGAGAAGTAGAAAAGATAATTGTGAGAACCCGTACTTTTCCCATTTTCTAGGGTTTTATTTATTTAATGGCTTGTTTTCTGCGTTTTCTTTAGTAGGGAAATTTTCTAGATATTTTTAATGAGCAGATATAGTTTTTGGATGATTTTTCTAGTATCAAATAGGTTTTGAGAAATTAAGAGTGTATACCGGATGTGGGACCCACTAGGGCGAAAAGTTCGGAAAAATTCGACCAATTAGGTTAAGTTCCGGATACTGGGTGAAATTTATCGGGTGTTAAGAGATAAGTAGAGGATGAGATGTGATTGATGTGAGAGGAAACAAAAGGATAGAAATGCATTTAATGTAGTGACAAGTGTCACTTGGTGAATGGTGGCACTTGTAGGACAACTATTCATTTTCTTGACTTTTGACCAATTGCTTAAATATCTCAAAATTCACACAAAATTCATTCTTGTCTTCAACTTCTTGGCCGGCTCTCTCTCTAGGAAAAGAAAGAAAACTTCTCCAATTTTCAAGCTTCCATATAGTGCAAATCATCCAAACCAATTGCTTAAATTTGTTTCTACTCCATAAAATCCCTCCATTTGGTGCTAGTAAGTGATTTTGTGGAAGTGTTCAAGGAAGCTAAGGTGTCCTACAACTCTCCCTCTCTTGTTTACTAGGTGAGTGGTGATTGAACTTCCTCCTACACTTAATGAAGCTTAAGTTGTGCTTAGTGGTAGCTAAAGTGCTGAAATTTGTGGTTTATTTCTTGGTTTGAGATGAATTGGTGAAGTTTTCAATTTATTGATGAATTTTCTGGTTTAATGTGATCATGATGTTGTGGCTATCTATGATGGTTGGTAATGAAGGGTAATGACTCTAGTAGGTGTAAATGATTGGAAATTGCAACCAATTTTGGATTTGGAAGGAAATGTGGAAAGTTAGGGTTTCATAACCCCCAATTTTGTCCGGTTTTGTATCATATGGCTAGAGGGAGAATTGGCCTTTGCTTAAAACATGAAAGTTGTAGGTATTGATGTGTTTGATGTGCCTGTAAAATTTCAGGTCATTTGGAGTAGTGTAGAGTGAGAAATGTCATTTTTACTATTGCTGTTCTGGGTTCATCAGGATGGCCGAACTGCGCCTGTAATCGGCTGTTTTGACTGGAATTTCTTTGGATTTGGTTGTAGAGGTCTTCTGATGAAATGTATCTTGATGTCCTAGCTATCATATACCTTTGGAATTTCTGCATTCGGACCTGTTTAGACTGAGTTGTACTGATTACAGCATATTGTAATTTGTAAACCTGCAATTACGGTCCTGGTTTGTTATTTGGCACATTTGACTTAGTTGTGCTGGGATTTGGACTGAGTGACCTTCTACATTGTTGTAGCCCTGGTTCTTAGCTTCGAAATGGTGGGTCTTACACCCTAATCCGATAATCGTAGTGCAATTTGTGCCATTACCGCAAAATGAGGACAAAACTGTTTTTTTTGTTAGGGCCCATTAGTTGCATTTCCGCAATTTCTGGTTGCCTATGATGCTTATACATGCTTATGAAACCCTATTGGGGTTGTGATTGGCATTGCTTTATGACTCGTTATCGAGTCTCATTGTATTTGTTTACGTGTTTTAGGACGTGACGAGGGTTCACGACGATCTTTTAACGACGGTGTATGAAACATCACTTACTTGAGTGGTGAGTATACTACTCACTTGAATGTTACAATGTGGCTTTGCTATATGTGATTTTGATGCCTTGAAGGCTTATTTGGCTATTGGAATATTGAGGTGAGGGTGTACTTGCCCTCACCCCTTGTGATACCGTTAGCGACTGTTTACCGCTTCACTGATATACTGCTCTTGCTATATGAGATATTGAATTCACTTCATGAAAAACTGATTTGGTGTCGTTTGGACGAGTATCCAACGGCCTTATTGTACTACTGATCTCAACCCCGTTGGTAGTCAATTGAATCGAGCCGGCGGGGGCTTGGTCGTGAAAATTGACATGCCACGGGGACTGTACTGGGGAATCTTGTAGTAATGAGACTCTTGATTCCGGTAAACTCGAGTATTACCAAAAGCTACTGATTGGAGTGCGGGCCCGGTTGGGGTATGTTTGGTGGAAGGGATGGGAGTGAAGTGGGTTCTACGGTTGGTACTCATAAACGTTGACGGAGAGTCAATGAGATTGGATCAAGAATGTAAGCGTGGAAATGGGCTCTTGAGAGCCGTCCGTATCCTTTTACCGACTTGTTTTATTTCTTAATTGCGTACTTGAGATGAAAGTTTAAGGTTAAGTGATCTTTGTTGATTAGGTGATAGTTGCTCACTGAGCTTTAGCTCACTCCGTTCCATTTGTTTTCCTTACAGGAAAAATGACTATTTTGGGAAAGGTTGTGCTAGTTGGTTGTCAAGTTGAGCTCATGTAAATGTATATTTTGAATAGCTCCTTGAGGGTGAAAACCCTAAGTGTTTTGTTTCAACCAATGGTTGGTTCGTAATTGGCCAATTGCACATGTATGAACTTGTTGGATATTTTGGTATACCGCTTTGGCTTGTAAATGTTAAATTTCGATGTATGTATGTTGGATTGATGTTTGGTTGAACTCTGGATTCTGACGTGGACGGTACTGTTCATCATCGGCTTCGATTTTTTCATTTTTTTTTATTATTTTGTGATTTTGACTTGTTTTATTAGATCGACGTGAACTGATCCGTTAGTCCTGGCGAGAGCTGGGCAGGCAGTCCGCTAACCCCTTTGGTTCGCCTTAGGGGAAGGTGGGGCTGTTACAATAATCAATGCAAATATCACAAGCGTAATAATAAGTAAATAAAAAGAAAAGAATTGCAAACCAATTAACTACCTAACCCCTCTTGAGCTTGTAGATTAATTCAAACAATCTTTTTCAAATTGATGAATTACAATCACTCTTGTGTACAAAGGAAGGTTCACTTCCTCCTTGCCCAGAACTCCACTCGGTCAAGTTAGGAAGTTTTACTATCCCTCAGGACAACCCTCACAGAGCTACACTCATGAAGTATTCACTCACAAATGAAACGTTTACAATGAACCTCACACCATTAAAACTATTAATCTTCCTTGGAGAGTGTTTTCTCACTAAAACTACTCTAGATCTTTTGTATCTTCAGTGTGCAAAAGTTATTTGGAGTTTCTAACCATGCTCTATTTATAGGAAATCAAGAAAGTGCTTCATTAATGCTTCCATTGGATAGAAAAGTAGCTGAAGAGTCAACTAGCCATTGGGAGTGTCGTACGTCCGGTACTCCTGTTTTTTGCGTCCGACAGCAGGCAGTGAGTTTGAGAAATTTTCTTCAGTTCTATCGGACGTCCGGTATTGTCCTTGTGAGAATTCGACAGCTTTCATCGAGTTTGAGGGATCCTATCGGACGTCCGGTACTTCCGTCCGATAGCAGACAAAGAGTTTGAAGGATTCTATCGGACGTCCGATACTTGCGTTCAATCGAAATCAGTGAGTTAGGGGGAATGTCTTATTTCCTTCGGACGTCCGGTGGTTGAGTTCTTCATGCGTCCGAAGTTGCGCAATAATTATTGGACGTCCGATCCAAGCGTCCGACAGTTTTCAGCAGCCTTTGTCCCTTTTAATGCACTTGATCTTTGAATCTGATTTGTTTCATAACTGAAAGTATTTCTTGAAAAGATATCAGTATTATCCATTGTTTTGTAAACATCAAAAGCTAGGGACCAAGGTCAACAATGTCATCAACCATTATAATTAAAATAGTATAATCGGGTCTCTGAGCGATAGCATGTACCATACCAATTCGGGTGAGAGGTACCTCTCATGTCAGCTCAAAATCCTAAATAAATTATCGGTTCTCTGAGTGATAGTAAGTACCACACCAATTTGGGTGGGAGGTACCTCTCAAGTCGTCTCAGAAACACAAACTATTCTAAGTCGATTGGAGCGATGTCTCATCAACCACTGAGCGATAGTAAGTACCACACCAATTTGGATGGGAGATACCTCTCATGTCGACTCAGAACCATAAACAAAGTATAAGTCGATTGGAACGATGTCTCATCGACCACTGAGCGATAGTAAGTACTACACCGATTTGGGTGGGAGGTACCTCTCATGTCGATTCAGAACCATAAACATACAATCGATTCCCTAGGTGATAGTAAGTATCACATAAATTCGAGTGGGAGGTACCTCTCATGTCAACTCAGAATCATAAATGGAATAAGTAAAGTTCTACAGATTTAATTACCCACTCGGGTGACGGAGTGTCATCACGAGAAGATACTAAATTGAACTTTGGCAAAGCAAGTGGAAATTGTGAGACCCCGAAAATTCACTTGTCTTTATAACCCTTATGTGAACTCACTTGCCTTTGATTGTTGGTTACTTTAATGGTTGAATTTGGTCAAGGGAGTGAATTTTGTTAAGAAAAGTTTCATAATCTTAAGTTGTTAGAAAATCTAGAAATTTTTGCAGGAGGCTCTGCGCAACTTTGGGAAATTGGCTATAACTTCGTATAGGAAAGTCGGAATTGAGTTCCGTTTGTTGCGTTTGAAACTAGATTCAGAGGACTTTCTACGGTGTAAAATTCAGAGTTTTATTCAATGTCTATAAATTCTAGGAAATTGGCAAAGTTGACTGAAAATTCTGCCCTGCACAAGTAAACATGGGAATGTTGTAGTAGTCTATGGCTCAATTTGGACCAACTTATGAACTAAATCTCTTTGAGGTGTCTTCTAAAGATTCTTAGTATTTGAAGTTTAGTTTTTTTTAACAAGCCAAGTTATATAAATTTTTTATATTTATAACTAAGTTATAATTTTTCTAAAGGAAGGGCATAAGTTAGGGTTTTTGTGCATACTAGGGTTTTGGTGTGTGTTTTTGTGTGCATTTTGGTAGTGTGATTGTGAGGACTTGTAAAATCCCTCATATTTTCTTAAAAATTCCTTTTATTTGGAATCTATTATTTTACAATAACTTTACTACTCATTCACTTCCTCAATAGTTACAATTAATCATAGAACCAAGGGTTTTTCCTTTATTTTCATCGTTAATGTAAATTAGGGTTTTTTTGTCTTTTCGTAGTGTAATTATTCGGTACGGAGTGTGTATCAAATTTAGTAATTTAGAGTGAGTTTTAGATGATATTAAGTGTATGATTAGATGTAATAATAATAAGTTACTGAATTGTAAGTGAAAACCCTAGTACGTGCGAAATAAGAAAAAACGGGTTGAACCGATGTGTACTGTTCGTTACCGATTGAGAGCATCACTTGAATACTACTTTATTACCTTAATCTCCTTGTTTCAGTTGAGCTAATTAGCTCTTAATTAACCCTTAAATCAGCCACCATTATTGACTAAGAAAAAGAGAGATATTTTGGTGGAAATATTTGTGATTAAGCCAGTTGTCAAAAATCCAACCAAGGTCTTGACCAAGACCTTTGACCAAGACTATCCTTAGTCTTCATCTTGTAAAATAGAACCAAAAACACCTCATTTTCTTCATGTTTGGTCGTGACTTAGGAGAGGAAAAAGAGAAGAGAGAAAATTTTCCATTTTTCCAACTTGAGAGCTTGCTTGATTCTTGAGAAAATTACCGTAAAACTTGATTCTACTCCGATCAATCGTTGGGAAAGCTTGGAGGTGAGCTTTGTGGAACTTTTGGGAGAAAAAAAGTTCTTGTATCACAAGTTATTTTGGAGATTTAGAGGTATTATACTAGAAACCTCCCTTGTTTCTTTCTTATTTTACAATTTAAGCAAAGCATGGCTTGATTGTGGTGGAGGTATGAAAGATTTCATGGTTTGGCTTATTAACTTATAATTTTCAGCTAGGTTTTTTCATTTTCTGTTTTTATTAGTATTATTTATCTAAAATATGATGTGAATAAACTTAGATAGGGAGTGGTAGTAGTGATTTTATACATGAATAAGAAGATTATCACTTGAATGCATTAATTCCACATTTAAGTTTTTGTACTACCCTATTCTGACCAGTTTCATTCAACCATGATGGAGGCCGAATTGGGTTTAGCTCAAAACTTGAAAATTGTGAGAAATAATGTTTCATAGCTGCCTGTAAAAATTCAACTCAATCCGAGTACTGTATCATGTGAAATGACAAAAATACCCTTGACTGCCATAGGTATAGTTTTGCGGACAGTTTTGACATTTAATCATTCTGGCTGAATTTTTTCACCTTCATCCGTTACAAATCAGCCTTTGGCCAAAACATGAAATTTTTATTCCTATGTTTCAGCTTTCCAACGCAACCAAAAACACCTCAAACGGAATTGTGTAGCCTGAATTATTGCCATTTGAATTCAGTACTGACAACCCTCCTGGTCATGAACTTCTGGTACTGTAATTTGTAGATTCGACCTAGATAAGCCATTAACTAGGTTGAGTTGTTTTCATCAAAGTTGTAGCCCTTTGTCTTAGCTTCGAAACGGTATAAATTTTACCCCAATCTGATAAGCGTAGCTTTGGTTGTGACCAATACGCTAAGAGACGTCAAATCTGCCATTTAGCTATTTGCCTTTAAACTTGATTTCCGGTTGCCTTGTTAAGACTTGTGTTGTAATTGGATTATTTTGGAGCCTAATTGAAGGGTTCTGGTGGTAACATTATGTGATTTTGGAGCTGATTGAGAAAAACAATGAAGCTATAAATGGCTGGAAAAAAGGTAAACACAAAGGGCGTGCTGCCCAAATTTTCACTCGAGAGTTAGGCATATGTACCTGCGACTGGAGCGACGATTTGAGGTCAAGTTGGACTTGGATCGCCAATGGTATTCGAGTTTTCTTTAGTCAGGGTATATAAGTTAAAATTTTGCCGGAACTCGTAACCCTTGAAAAGTGAAAATAGCGACCCTTTCAAAATATTTTCCCGATCTTTGATACCAAGTGTAACTTCTAAAGTCGAAACCACTTCTTGATCATAACTAAACGAGCGAGCATGAATTTTTTGAAATTTGATAAGTATTTTGAATACTACTTAAACGAGTTGCATTTACTTGATTTTCTTGAAACGAAACTCCTATGTTTCGAACTCTAGAGAGTTTTACATTCGTAAATGAGATTTTATCGCAGATTTGGACTCCAACCAAGGAGTTGGGCCTGAACGTTACTTTTGAGAAACAATAGACCTTTGGTGAGTGCTTCCAAATACCTGATTGAACTGGACACTTGTTTTCAATACTTGGCCATTGTGATTTAATGATATGTAATTTGTTGGATCGGGCAAGAGTGTACTTTATCGCACTTGCCCTAATATGATATATACTTGTTTATTGTTGCAATTGACTTGATATACTTGTACTTGACTTGTAAGTGCTGAGCAGCAGTATGTACCACACTCAA
>NW_020861477.1:0-12157 GCF_003713205.1 Coffea eugenioides
CGTCCGGTAGAATCTTTCAAACTCTTTGTCTGCTATCGGACGGAAGTACCGGACGTCCGATAGAATCCTTTAAACTCGATGAAAGCTGTCGGACGCTTACAAAGACAATACCGGACGTCCGATAGAATTGAAGAAAATTTCTCAAACTCACTGCCTGCTGTCGGACGCAAAAAACAGGAGTACCGGACGTCCGATACTCCCAACGGATAGTTGACTCTTCAGCTACTTTCTATCCGTTGGAAGTATTAATGAAGCACTTTCTTGATCTCCTATACATAGAGCGTGGTCAGAATATTCAAATAACTTTGCACATTGAGACTACATGAGATCTATAGTGATTTTAGTGTGAAAAAAAAATACTGTTTAAATAAGGTTTGTACTCTTAGTTGTGTAATTTTCGATAACCTTTTCTAGTGTGATTTAATTATTTCAATGGTGTACCTTTGTGAGAGTTATCCAAGTGATAGTAAAACTTCCTTACTTGACCAAGTATGGCTTGGGGCAAGGAGAAAATGATCGTTCCTTTGTACACAAAATATTGGTTGTAAATTGATCAAGTTGAAGAAACTTCCTCTATAAAATGACAGTCAAATTCAAGAGGAGTTTGGAACTTGATTTGATACTCTGTCTCTTTTACTTACTGTCTTGATATATAAATTGCTCATCTCTTCTACTCACAAGCACTTGTGTTTTCTCATCAATTGCTCCATTGTGTGGTCTTTTAGAAAAAGAGAGCATGCACACAAAAAGTTACTAACAACTTGGCCAGTTTTTTAACTACCTAATTCACTCCCTCTTAGATTGTCTTCGATCATTACAAGAATGTTGATCTTAGTTCCTAAGTTTTGATGTTTACGAAACAAATGGATGATACTAATATCACTTCAAGATATACTTTCAGTTATCAACCCAATCAGATTCAAAGATCAAGTGCAATTGAAAAAAACAAAAGTTGCTGAATGCTATCGGACGCTTGTGAAGACAGGATCGGACGTCCGATAATCATTGCGCAACTTCGGACGCATGAAGAACTCCATCACCGGACGTCCAAAGGAAATAAGACATTTTCCCTATCTCACTGACCTCGATCGGATGCAAGTATTGGACGTCCGATAGAATCCTTTCAACTCGATGAAAGCTGTCGGACGCTCACAAAGACAATACCGGACGTCCGATAGAATTGAAGAAAATTTCTCAAACTCACTGCCTGCTGTCGGACGCAAAAAACAGGAGTACCGGAGGTCCGATACTCCCAACGGATAGTTGACTCTTCAGCTACTTTCTATCCGTTGGAAGTATTAATGAAGCACTTTCTTGATCTCCTATAAATAGAGCGTGGTCAGAATATTCAAATAATTTTGCACATTGAGACTACATGAGATCTATAGTGATTTTAGTATGAAAAAAAAATACTGTTTAAATAAGGTTTGTACTCTTAGTTGTGTAATTTTCGATAACCTTTTCTAGTGTGATTCAATTATTTCAATAGTGTACCTTTATGAGGGTTATCCGAGTGAAAGTAAAACTTCCTTGCTTGACCAAGTGTGGCTTGGGGCAAAGAGGAAGTGATCGTTCCTTTGTACACAAAATATTGGTTGTATGTTGATCAACTTGAAAAAACTTACTCTATAAAGTGATATTCAAACTCAAGAGGAGTTTGGTACTTGGTTTGATCCTCTGTCTCTTTTACTTACTGTCTTGATATATAAATTGCTCATCTCTTCTACTCATAAGCACTTGTGTTTTCTCATCAATTGCTCCATTGTGTGGTCTTTTAGAAAAAGAGAGCATGCACACAAAAAGTTACTCACAACTTGGCCAGTTTTTTAACTACCTAATTCACTCTCTCTTAGATTGTCTTCGATCATTACAAGAATGTTGATCTTAGTTCCTAAGTTTTGATGTTTACGAAACAAATGGATGATACTAATATCACTTCAAGATATACTTTCAGTTATCAACCCAATCAGATTCAAAGATCAAGTGCAATTGAAAAAAACAAAAGTTGCTGAATGCTATCGGACGCTTGTGAAGACAGGATCGGACGTCCGATAATCATTGCGCAACTTCGGACGCATGAAGAACTCCATCACCGGACGTCCAAAGGAAATAAGACATTTTCCCTATCTCACTGACCTCGATCGGATGCAAGTATTGGACGTCCGATAGAATCCTTTCAACTCGATGAAAGCTGTCGGACGCTCACAAAGACAATACCGGACGTCCGATAGAATTGAAGAAAATTTCTCAAACTCACTGCCTGCTGTCAGACGCCAAAAACAGGAGCACCGGACGTCCGATATTCCCAACGGCTAGTTGACTCTTCAGCTACTTTTTATCCGTTGGAAGTATTAATGAAGCACTTTCTTGATCTCCTATAAATAGAGCATGGTCAGAATATTAAAATAACTTTGCGCATTGAGACTACATGAGATCTATAGTGATTTTAGTGTGAAAAATACTCTTCAAATAAGATTTGTACATTTAGTTGGGTAATGTTCGATAACCTTTTCTAGTGTGATTCAATTATTTCAATAGTGTACCTTTATGAGGGTTATCCGAGTGAAAGTAAAACTTCCTTGCTTGACCAAGTGTGGCTTGGGGCAAAGAGGAAGTGATCGTTCCTTTGTACACAAAATATTGGTTGTATGTTGATCAACTTGAAAAAACTTACTCTATAAAGTGATATTCAAACTCAAGAGGAGTTTGGTACTTGGTTTGATCCTCTGTCTCTTTTACTTACTGTCTTGATATATAAATTGCTCATCTCTTCTACTCATAAGCACTTGTGTTTTCTCATCAATTGCTCCATTGTGTGGTCTTTTAGAAAAAGAGAGCATGCACACAAAAAGTTACTCACAACTTGGCCAGTTTTTTAACTACCTAATTCACCCCCTCTTAGATTGCCTTCGATCATTACAAGAATGTTGATCTTAGTTCCTAGGTTTTGATTTTTGCGAAAAAAATGGATGATACTAATATCTCTTCAAGATATACTTTCAGTTATGAACCCAATCAGATTCAAAGATCAAGTGCAATTGAAAAAAACAAAAGTTGCTGAATGCTGTCGGACGCTTGTGAAGACAGGATCGGACGTCCGATAATCATTGTGCTACTTCGAACGCATGAAGAACTCCATCACCGGACGTCCGAAGGAAATAAGACATTCCCCCTATCTCACTGACCTCGATCGGACGCAAGCATCGGACGTCCGATAGAATCTTTCAAACTCTTTGTCTGCTATCGGACGGAAGTACCGGACGTCCGATAGAATCCTTTAAACTCGACGAAAGCTGTCGGACGCTTACAAAGACAATACCGGACGTCCGATAGAATTGAAGAAAATTTCTCAAACTCACTGCCTGCTGTCGGACGCAAAAAACAGGAGTACCGGAGGTCCGATACTCGCAACGGATAGTTGACTCTTCAGCTACTTTCTATCCGTTGGAAGTATTAATGAAGCACTTTCTTGATCTCCTATACATAGAGCGTGGTCAGAATATTCAAATAACTTTGCACATTGAGACTACATGAGATCTATAGTGATTTTAGTGTGAAAAAAAAATACTGTTTAAATAAGGTTTGTACTCTTAGTTGTGTAATTTTCGATAACCTTTTCTAGTGTGATTTAATTATTTCAATGGTGTACTTTTGTGAGAGTTATCCAAGTGATAGTAAAACTTCCTTACTTGACCAAGTATGGCTTGGGGCAAGGAGAAAATGATCGTTCCTTTGTACACAAAATATTGGTTGTAAATTGATCAAGTTGAAGAAACTTCCTCTATAAAATGACAGTCAAATTCAAGAGGAGTTTGGAACTTGATTTGATACTCTGTCTCTTTTACTTACTGTCTTGATATATAAATTGCTCATCTCTTCTACTCACAAGCACTTGTGTTTTCTCATCAATTGCTCCATTGTGTGGTCTTTTAGAAAAAGAGAGCATGCACACAAAAAGTTACTAACAACTTGGCCAGTTTTTTAACTACCTAATTCACTTCCTCTTAGATTGTCTTCGATCATTACAAGAATGTTGATCTTAGTTCCTAGGTTTTGATGTTTACGAAACAAATGGATGATACTAATATCACTTCAAGATATACTTTCAGTTATGAACCCAATCAGATTCAAAGATCAAGTGCAATTGAAAAAAACAAAAGTTGCTGAATGCTGTCGGACGCTTGTGAAGACAGGATCGGACGTCCGATAATCATTGCGCAACTTCGGACGCATGAAGAACTCCATCACCGGACGTCCGAAGAAAATAAGACATTCCCCCTATCTCACTGACCTCGATCGGACGCAAGCATCGGACGTCCGGTAGAATCTTTCAAACTCTTTGTCTGCTATCGGACGGAAGTACCGGACGTCCGATAGAATCCTTTAAACTCGATGAAAGCTGTCGGACGCTTACAAAGACAATACCGGACGTCCGATAGAATTGAAGAAAATTTCTCAAACTCACTGCCTGCTGTCGGACGTCAAAAACAGGAGCACCGGATGTCCGATACTCCCAACGGCTAGTTGACTCTTCAGCTACTTTTTATCCGTTGGAAGTATTAATGAAGCACTTTCTTGATCTCCTATAAATAGAGCATGGTTAGAATATTAAAATCACTTTGCACATTGAGACTACATGAGATATATAGTGATTTTACTGTGAAAAATACTCTTCAAATAAGGTTTGTACTCTTAGTTGTGTAATTTTCGATAACCTTTTCTAGTGTGAATTAATTATTTCAATGGTGTACCTTTGTGAGGGTTATCCAAGTGATAGTAAAACTTCCTTACTTGACCAAGTATGGCTTGGGGCAAGGAGAAAATGATCGTTCCTTTGTACCCAAAATATTAGTTGTAAATTGATCAACTTGAAGAAACTTGCTCTATAAAATGACAGTCAAATTCAAGAGGAGTTTGGTGCTTGGTTTGATACACTGTCTCTTTTACTTTAGGTCTTGATATATAAATTGCTCATCTCTTCTACTTACAAGCACTTGTGTTTTCTCATCAATTGCTCCATTGTGTGGTCTTTTAGAAAAAGAGGGCATGCACACAAAAAGTTACTCACAACTTGGCCAGTTTTTTAACTACCTAATTCACCCCCTCTTAGATTGCCTTCGATCATTACAAGAATGTTGATCTTAGTTCCTAGGTTTTGATTTTTGCGAAACAAATGGATGATACTAATATTTCTTCAAGATATACTTTCAGTTATGAACCCAATCAGATTCAAAGATGAAGTGCAATTGAAAAAACAAAAGTTGCTGAAAGCGGTCGGACGCTTGTGAAAACAGGATCGGACGTCCAATAATCATTGCGCAACTTCGGACGCATGAAGAACTCCATCACCGGACGTCCAAACGAAATAAGACATTTCCCCTATCTCACTGACCTCGGTCGGACGCAAGTATCGGACGTCTGATAGAATCTTTCAAACTCTTTGTCTGCTATCGGACGGAAGTACCGGACGTCCGATAGAATCCTTTAAACTCAATGAAAGCTGTTGGAGGCTCACAAAGACAATACCGGACATCCGATAGAATTGAAGAAAATTTCTCAAACTCACTGCCTGCTGTCGGACGCCAAAAACAGGAGCACCGGTCGTCCGATACTCCCAACGGCTAGTTGACTCTTCAGTTACTTTTTATCCGTTGGAAGTATTAATGAAACACTTTCTTGATCTCCTATAAATAGAACATGGTCAGAATATTCAAATAACTTTGCACATTGAGACTACATGAGATCTATAGTGATTTTAGTGCGAAAAATACTCTTCAAATAAGGTTTGTACTCTTAGTTGTGTAATTTTCGATAACCTTTTCTAGTGTGATTCAATTATTTCAATGGTGTACCTTTGTGAGGGTTATCCAAGTGACAGTAAAACTTCCTTTCTTGACCAAGTGTGGCTTGGGGTAAGGAGAAAATGATCGTTCCTTTGTACACAAAATATTGGTTGTAAGTTGATCAACTTGAAGAAACTTGCTCTATAAATTGATATTCAAACTCAAGAGGAGTTTGGTACTTGATTTGATACTCTGTCTCTTTTACTTACTGTCTTGATATATAAATTACTCATCTCTTCTGCTCACAAGCACTTGTGCTTTCTCATCAATTGCTCCATTTTGTGGTCTTTTAGAAAAAGAGAGCATGCACACAAAAAGTTACTCACAACTTGACCAGTTTTTTAACTACCTAATTCACTCCCTCTTAGATTGTCTTCGATCATTACAAGAATGTTGATCTTAGTTCCTAGGTTTTGATGTTTATGAAACAAATGGATGATACTAATATCACTTCAAGATATACTTTCAGTTATCAACCCAATCAGATTCAAAGATCAAGTGCAATTGAAAAAAACAAAAGTTGTTGAATGCTGTCGGACGCTTGTGAAGACAGGATCGGACGTCCGATAATCATTGCGCAATTCCGGACGCATGAAGAACTCCATCACCGGATGTCCGAAGGAAATAAGAAGCATCGGACGTCCGATAGAATCTTTCAAACTCTTTGTCTGCTATCGGACGGAAGTACTGGACGTCCGATAGAATCCTTTAAACTCGACGAAAACTGTCGGACGCTCACAAAGACAATACCGGACGTCCGATAGAATTGAAAAAAATTTCTCAAACTCACTGCCTGCTGTCGGACTCAAAAAACAGGAGTACCAGACGTCCGATACTCCCAACGGCTAGTTGACTCTTCAGCTACTTTCTATCCGTTAGAAGTATTAATGAAGCACTTTCTTGATCTCCTATAAATAGAGCATGGTTAGAATATTAAAATAACTTTGCACATTGAGACTACATGAGATCTATAGTGATTTTAGTGTGAAAAATACTCTTCAAATAAGGTTTGTACTCTTAGTTGTGTAATTTTCGATAACCTTTTCTGGTGTGATTTAATTATTTCAATGGTGTACCTTTGTGAGGGTTATCCAAGTAATAGTAAAACTTCCTTACTTGACCAAGTATGGCTTGGGGCAAGGAGAAAATGATCGTTCCTTTGTACACAAAATATTGGTTGTAAATTGATCAACTTGAAGAAACTTGCTCTATAAAATGACAATCAAATTCAAGAGGAGTTTGGTACTTGGTTTGATACTCTGTCTCTTTTACTAACTGTCTTGATACATAAATTGCTCATCTCTTCTACTTACAAGCACTTGTGTTTTCTCATCAATTGTTCCATTGTGTGGTCTTTTAGAAAAATAGGGCATGCACACAAAAAGTTACTCACAACTTGGCCAGTTTTTCAACTACCTAATTCACTCCCTCTTAGATTGTCTTCGATCATTACAAGAATGTTGATCTTAGTTCCTATCTCTTCAAGATATACTTTTAGTTATCAACCCAATCAGATTCAAAGATCAAGTGCAATTGAAAAAAACAAAAGTTGCTGAATGTTGTCGGACGCTTGTGAAGACAGGATCGGACGTCCGATAATTATTGCGCAACTTCGGACGCATGAAGAACTCCCACTACAAGAAAATTGGTCATCAGTGACAACTTTTCTCTGTGACGAAAAAAAGTTGTCACAAAAGTTGATCCTTTATTGACGACTTTCTAACTCGTCACAAACCTCTAATGGAGGCCAACTCGTTTGTGACGACTTTTCTAAGTCGTCACTAATAAATTCCCGCCAAGATTTAGCAAGAGTGCGGGAGTGTTTAGAACACACTATAGTGACGACATTAAGAACATCATCACTATTGCTTGGCCTATTTATGGATGTCTTTTTGTTGTCGTCACTGATCACTAAAAAAAAGGTTATTAGTGACAACATTTTGTAGTGATGACAATAAGTCGTCATAAAAGGGGATTCTTAAGTCGCGACACCTAAAGTTGTCACAATTGCATCAAAGCAACTAAATGTTTAGTGACGAGCCGTTATTTTCGTCACAAACTACACTACAAGAAATATGGTCATTAGTGACAATATTGTTTAGTGACGACAAAAGTCGTAATAAAACCTGGTTGTTTAGTGACGACAAGGAAAGTTGTCATAATTGCTCAAAGCAACTAAGTCTTCAGTGACGACCTTGAAAAATGTTGTCACTAAAATGATCTATATAGTGACAACTTCTAATATCGTCATTGTCACTCTACCGATTCGGATTTAGTGACAAGAATTAACCGTCACTGTTTAAAGTACTTATTTCTAAGTTACTTTCATTAATTCTACTGTGCCACCCTAACTTTTGCGATTTAGCCCCAAATGTTGTAAAAAATTCCATTAATTCCATTATGATACCTTAACTTTTGCAATTTAGCCCCATATGTAGTACACCGATTTCTTTAATTTTGTTATTACTCTCTAACTTTTGTAATTTAGCCCCATATGTAATTCACCAATTTCATTAATTCTACTATGGCACTCTAACTTTTGCAATTTAACCCCCATATGTAATACACCAATTTTATTATTTCTATTATGGCACTCTAGCTTTTACAATTTAGCCCCTATTTTTTTATTAGGAAATTGCGAATGGTATCTTTGTGACACCCCGAATATAAGGAGGTTGTTTGTAAAAGAGATACTAAAGTGTATTTCTTTGGGTTTGATTTAAAACCTTATTTTATTTTAAAAGATTAGAAACCCTAATACTTTAATCAAAAACCCTAGTTACTTGTGACTAACCGGTTTTCTTAAATCTCTCATATTTTAATTGAAACTGTGACGGCCCCACCTCCCCCTAAGGCGAACCAAAGGGTTCGGCGGGTCGCCTGCCCAACTCTCGCCTGGACTCAGTCGTTCACCACAGTCCTCAATTAAAATTGGAATAAATCACGAGAATAAATAGGGCAACGATCCAAAACTTAAAGCGGAACTTATATACATTGCCATTTCCAAAAGGAAGTATAACGATCGAATATACAAAGGTTCTCCATCCTTCATACATCCAGCCCGTGCCAAGCACTAGGCGAGAACCACTACAAAAGAAACAAAAGAGCTAGACTGGCTAGTCTATGCTCTCATCCTGCTCGCCCGTCCCCTGTTAAGGAAAACAAAACTAAAGGGGTGAGCTAAAAGCTCAGTGAGGTTCCGAACACATAGTCAGATAGTCAATTCAATACGTTAAACATGGAGTATCAATAATTCAAGAAATTTTTACAATGGAAAGCGATAGTAACACATTCATTAAAAGGATACGAGCTCAAATGGAGCTATTCGTTCGTTCGTTCGTTCCCCTGACATTTTCTCTTATTCCTCCAATTATTTAAAAATTTCTTTTTTGAGAAGTAAAACCCTCGTGCCTTCGTTCGTTCATTCATCCCCATCCGGACGTTGCCGGACTGCAAGGTAATACTCGAGTATACCAACGTTCACACCCAGGGTCACCATATCGCCCGACCGAGTCTACTTCTGGCTCGAGTCGATCGGTAATGAAGGGCAGGGCCCAATTCAGCTAAAAGGCTTACATCATGCACAACTAATGTATCAATCATTAAATCGTTGAAAATTTCACGTTTTATTTAGGTCGAGCGCGATAAAGTACACGCTCGTCTAGAAAATCCGTTTTGGAAATCATTGGAAACACTTAACACATTATCAAACAATAACAACAAGTCATGAAGTCAAGGAGAATATAACAAACAAGGAACACTCACCTATTTACGTAAAATAACGTGCAAATATCCTTCCGGATATTACCTCAGTCACCGAGAAAACCTAAGAGTAAATGAGAAAAAATATTACAGTCTATCTAGCACAAACAAGTAAGTGAAATCAAAGAAAAATCGGCAATTGATAAGTAAAACGTATAAAGACGCCTTTATAGTGAAAAGGGAATATTTGGATCGGAGGACGAAAATAACTAGGGTTTCATAAACCAAACACAAAACTAACTCAAGCGGGTTATAAAATGTCTGGCGGAAAACACTTGGACCAAAGACAACTCGGACTCCAACGAGATAGGCTAAAAAAAAAAATTTTTTTTTCGGAATCGTTTAGATAGTTCAAAATCAACTCATACCCAAGCAGCTAGTATAGACTAAACGTCATGATAAAATCATGTGAAAAGGAGGACAATACTACCTTAAGTGTTACACTTAAAACCTCACTTAAAAGTGGTTCACTTGTGGCCGAGAAAACCCTAAATCATACCTCTATATTTTGGAAAAGAGTAATGTAGACACCAAATTTTTGGTGTTTTCTATTTTTATTTGGCACATTTAGTTTTATTTAATTTTAGTTTTAGTTATTTTAGCCATTTTAGCATAGAATTTCCCAAAAAGGAAAAGGAAAAACCATTCAAAAATATGCTTTAGTCGTTTTTGTTTTAAATTCAAAAAAAAAAAAACAAGAGGAAAAAGAAAAAAGATAATTAGCGTTGGCATTTCATTTTACTTTAGCTTTTCTTCATTAAGTTTTCTTTTATTATTATGTATTTTGTTAATTAATTATCAATGTTAATCAATTAGTTTTCTTTTAAAAAAAAAAAAAAAAATATTTTTGTCGCAGCATGCACGCTGCAATTTTTTGCAGCGTGCAAAGGACGGCCAGGCTTGCCCTTTGGAGGGCTGGATGTGAGGGCCTGTCCTTGTCCCTCATCCTCACCTTTCAAGCAAGGGTTTAGGAGTTTGGGAAGTCGATATAAATAGAGAAGGGAGGTCAGCCGCAGGGGGAGTTTTTGGAGGATAGAGGGAACGGCTAAAAGGAAAAACCGAGAACTGAGAATAGAACAGAGGGAAGGAGGAGAGAAAAACAGAGGGAGACAGCAAAATGAAGAGAGAGTTTCAGATGGCTTTGAGAGAGCTAAGGTGACAGCGGAACCAAAAATCAGAGGGGAGGATTGGAGAGAAAAGAAAAGCAACCGAGAGCAGAGAGAGGAGCTAACGGGAAGAAGAACAAAGGGGCAAGAGAGAACCAGGAAGTCTGGGAAAGTGAAGCCACGTGAAAAAAGAAATCAAGCGAGAAGGAACCAAGGGAGGAGAAGCCACTTCATCAGCGCAAAAGGCATCTAGTGGGCTCTCGATTCCAGGGACAGTGCGATAATCCTGAGGTAAATCCAGTTTAGCTTCATGAAGGTTTGAGTTCATCACATCTGTCTTGCATCTTTTAGTTCATCTTTTTCTGTAGTTTCTGAAGCTTTCTAAAGCTTTCGGGCAAGTAGATGTTCAATGATTGCATGATTTGGTTAAAAGGCAGCAACTTTTGATGAACCTAGCTTTTGTTTACCACAAGTTTCTTTCTTTTCTGCATTTCTGTGATTGGTAACATAGTTAGACCTTCGGGAATTAGACAATGTTATGAGGGTTGTGTGATTCTAAATGGGCTGAGATCATTACGGTGGATCTGTCTATTGTGAAGCTTGTCTGAGCTTTCTTTTCTCCTTCGCATGAGTAGACTTAGTTTTGATTGAAATGGCTGCAAAAGGTTTCCTTTGTGTATGGATGGGGATTTGCTGTAATTTTGTTGCTTGGAGTTAGAGTATGACGTTCGGGTATATCGTTTGGAGGTTGTATAATCTTAAATGCCTGAACTGAAAATTGGAAAAAAAACAAAATCTGGTGCTCTTCAAGGCCAAAATTGCTGGTTGAGTTTCTTGCCTGGCCGAGATTTTCTTTTTGAATTTGCTGACTGTCCTGTGTGAGACCGCCTGTATGTTTGCTGCAATAAGCTCGCAGTTTTTTGGTGTCTTGCCGTTTTTTTTTAGTCTGCTGAAGTAGAAATTTCTGATGTCAACAAGACTCTCTTTTGTCATCTCGGTTATGCGTGATTTGCTGCAGAATGCGTCTGTCTATATGTGAATGTCGAGCTGCTGTAATTTTGTTTGTTTGAAATTAGAAAATGATGTTTAACCCAGATTTTTAGTCATAGCAAAGGAAAACCTGCGCATTCACGATAAAAACCCAGAAACCAGCAATAGAAAAGCAAAAATTTGAAACCTACATATGAAAGCATAAAGTTGCAAAAAATTCTGAATCAACCGCAGCTGGCTTCATTTGGCTGCTGAAGTTTTTTTTTGTGTTGTTTGAAATGTTTGATTTATCCGTTTTGAGAGAGTTTGGAAGCTTAGCAGTAGAGGTCAAGAGGTTGCTTAGTATGTGGTTGTCGAAAGAAAATCTGGCTGCAGTTTCTTTTCCTTCTTGTGTTGTCAATCAGATCAGATTCGCTATCTTAGTTTTTTACAAACAAAATTTCAATGTTTTGGTTT